>NC_137774.1:138602766-138855257 GCF_963455305.1 Plecotus auritus
ATTTGTTTTGGAAGTGATTCTTAGGGTCAAAGACATCTTTAGTTTTTTGTTTTAAATAGGCACTTTTACATGAAAATCCTCTTGAATAAAAAATAAAGCAATGGTCTCCATCAGGAAAGATCACTGTGCAATGGTAATTGTGGAATTAGTCATAGCCTTTGTATGCAATTTAAAAAAAATATTTTCACTTTCACTGCAAGGAAACTATCAGATTTCAACACCATAGTATTAGGTAGGCCAAGTTCACTCTGTATGGCTTTCAGGTGTAACAAACAATACATTGAATGACCCTCCCTCTGCACTGCCCTAAAATCGCATTGCTAACGTCGGAAACTAAAGCAGCTGAAATTAAACAACAGGTTAAATGTAAAGACAACCTATTTTGTTTCCATGAAAAAGGGGGCCGTCAGGTTTTCTTATGAAGTTTAAGACCAGTGAAGGCTTTAAAATGTTTCCCAAGAATGACATTTTTGAGAGGAAGGGAAGGAGAGAGAGAGATAACACAGAGAGAGAACCTGAATTTGTAACAATAAGTAATAAAAGTATAAAATTACACTTTTGTATTGGACCTTTTTATTCACAGAACTCAGTGAGCCAGAAACATTAAGTACTCACAGATTTATTAGTTCTTATATCTTCAAATTAATTTTATTCACAGACTATGTAGTTTTCTATCAGCTTGTGGATCTCCATGGAGGTGGTAGTGGTGATATGTTGCCATTGGACCTGTTTATTAACGGAATGCAACTCAAATTCAAAGTCTTCTTCTTTCTGCAGGTCATATGAGGGTGTGTGAGTGTGTGTGTGTGTGTGTGTGTGTGTATGTGTGCACTCCCGTGTGTATTACAAAGACTAGAGGTCTCTTAGCAACAACCTCTGCTTTTCTGAAAGTACAGTTCTCTGTGATAATAAACTACTTGAACTATTTGAACTTTCACTTGCCCTCCTCCTTTGCTCTCGATTTCATGAAAACCAAAGCTCTTGACCCTCATCATAAACATGAATGAAATAAGAGAGCAAAGGGTCCAGGAGGTGGTTGCTCTCTCTTTGTGGTTCTTCTGGGCTTTGATTTGTGGCTGGAAAATCACAGCTTCTGGCCAACCTGCATCTTCTTTTTTTTTTTTTTTTTAACATTTTTTTAATTTTTTTATTAATTTTTTATTGATTAAGGTATCACATTTTGTCTCGTCCCCCCATTCCCATCCCAAACCCCTCCCCACGGCATGCCCCCACCCCCCTGTTGTCCGTGACCACTGGTTAGGCTTATATACATGCATACAAGTCATTTGGTTGATCTCTCCCCCTTACCCCCACCCTCCCCCCCTACCTTCCCTCTGAGGTTTGACAGTCTGATTGATGCTTCCCTGTCTCCGGGTCTGTTTTTTATTGATCAGTTTATGTTGTTCATTATTTTCCCTAGATGAGTGAGATCATGTGATACTAGAAATACACTTATAAGAACCGAAAATGAGACAAGCAATAATGGTTATGCTGAGAGGCAAATGAATCAGTCTGTAGTGAGTTTCTTTCTGGGCCAACAGTTCGGGAGAGGGAGAGGAAGAGAGAGATAGAAACATCAATGATGAGAGAGAAATATTGATCGGCTGCCTCCTGCACACCCCCTACTGGGGCTAGAGCCTGCAACCCCGGCATGTACCTTGACCAGAATCAAACCTGGGACGCTTTAGTCCGCAGGCCGACACTCTTGTCCACTGAGCCAAACCAGGTAGGGCCCTGCATCTTCTTTTTTAACTGAATAGTGCTTTCTTCGTTAAACTTGAGGATGTCTGTAGTAAATAAAATCATTGTCTATCCTGGCACAATAAAACAGGAGATGTACACTTTGAAAATGTAACCTGTATATCTTATAAAGTGAAGTGTGCTGTGAATTGTTTGTCAGCACACTTTATAATATCTTGCTGTTTTAGTAGGAGGAAAAAATGTTAGCCTGTGTTTTGCTAAGGCCTTGCCCCTACCATTTTATAATTGAGAATGTTCAAAATGTTCTCATTTCAGCATTAGCGTACGTTGAGTATCACATTCCAAGAATTAAACCAGATGACGAGCTAAGGCTTTATTCCAACATTATGAAGAGGCCAGGAGAAAAAATGGGACCTGACAGGCCATCTGCACTACAGGCTCCCAACAACTCTGCATGAGTTGCCTGCAAAACCATGGTAAGCGGCAGCCACCTCAGAGGGAGGCTTTCTTGACCTTTGGGCTATCTCAGCATTTGCCTTGGGGCAAATGAAAACTGAAGCACTGTCTGTATTTTTCAGTATGCTCAAATCACTCCAAGCGCATGGATGATCACTGTGCTGTGTGAATTTGTAATCAGCCTGCGAAACTTGGCTGCCACCGCATGGGCAAGTTTGAGTGGTGGCTGGTCCTGGTCCAGCGGTAACCACTCCAGCTGTGGTGAATCATCGGGAGAGTTGTGAAAGAGCCTCTGTCAGAGACTGGCTTCTTGAAGCCATTTTTCTGCCTGGAGACCATAGAGAAACAGATACCAAGAGCTGAACCTGTCCTATTCAGAGTAGAGCACCAGCATCAGTTCTCCCTCTTCATTTCAGGCTCAACCCCATCCTTCTCTCCCTGGTTTCCTTTCAGTCTTAGGTCCCTCCCCCTGACAATACTGCCTTGGTTTTTAAAGTCATAACATTTTGCCTCGAATAAAGCCATTTTGGTTGTTTTGAATTCCACAGCATTTGGTTGATGTGGCTGTTGGCATAAGCAACGTCCTCTTTTCCGTGGAATAAATTCCCAAGCCCTCGTTGGGAAATTGACTGCTAGCACAGAAGTGTGGGAACTGGAGTAAAAAGTGGTGCCTCCAGTTACAGTCGGAGAGGATACTGAGAAATCATTTGAAACCTTGAGAAAAAAAACAGTATTATCTACCGAGTCACTAATCTTATTTCCTTAGGACTCTCAATTCAGGGTGATAACATCTACCTACAATTATTAAATCATTTTTTGTTTTTCTATGTCAGTAGCAATCAGCATCATTGAAACTCATGACCATGTAATCTCATATAATTTAAGAAATGAGCCAATAATGGATTAAAATGAATCCTGAAACCAAAGAAAGAAAATTCAAGGGAAATAACAAAGCGAAATAGATTGGCAGCATAAAGACCCCTAAAACATTTTTTTTAAAGAAAAAAAAAAACCCAAATATTTTGATTTTATTTTTACCATTCAGTGAAGGCAACCATGCTGTCTGAGATTCGGGAATCCACTGGTGGAGAATTGAAAATGAAACAAAATGCAATAAAGCAGAACTGGGGTAAAATTTTCACCAAATCTGTTACCCTCTAGAAGCCAAATGAACTTTGAAACTTGATACCAGTTCCCAGTGGTCCAAGTTACTGCCTTTGCTCTTTTTAATACATGGGCTGATTATGGAGCTAATAATAAATGTAATTGAAAATCACTGTTGGATCCTTTGAAGTTTGCTGCCAAATAACATTTTGTGGAAAATGTAAGAAAAAAAAAGTCCTGAGGGAAACTTCAAACAATATTTTCAAGACTCAGAATCAACAGTTCACGGTGTCAAATTTACCTCAAGAAGTGCATAGTGATTATAAATATAATATTAACTCAAGAAAGCACTATAATTCCCCATCTCTAATAAATGTCGCCAGGGCAGTCATTGTCCTAATTAATTAATTTCAGACTGGCTCTGACTGAAGTTGATTTTTTTTATTCCTAAACAAATATGTGGCCAGAACAAAGTACCCAAATTAATCAGCTATTGTCTGTCAATTGCATCCATGACTTTGGAAATGATGCCACTGAGACAAACTGTTTTTTTTTACAGAAACAATGTCATTCTGCCCAGACTTTCATTTTAGGACCACGTTTCTGCAGTGAATTAATAGTCCTGGAACTGGGGGAGGGCTACAATAACAGCTTTCTGCTTTTGATTACAAGGCAGAACGATTTCTGGTTTTCTGTCTTTTGCATTTTGAATGGGACTTCATTTTTTTCTTATTTAGTTGCAGTGTTCAGGTGAGAGAAATCTGAGCCTGTTCAATCAAAGCCCCATATTGTAACTAGAATACAAATCACTTGATTCTGGTTCTTTAAGAAATATAGCTTATTTTGAAACAGAAAGCGTATCAGGGCAAAGCACAATTGAGAATTTGAGATGGTGTTTGTGAAACCACGCACATTTAAGCTGAAGTCACTATGTGTTGCTCTAGGTTCCGGGGTAGCCAGCTACATACCTCTCCATCAAAAATGCTTTCATGACACTCTTCCTGGGATTGCATTGAAAAAAATAAATGTATAAAAAGTATATTCATTAAACAGAGTTGGGTGTTGGGGAGGAATGTTATCCCAGACAATCACCATGTTTATTACTTGGGGGAGATGGCTAATTGAGGTAAGAGGCATTGAAGCCTGCTGATTTCAGCAGGCAGAAGTGTGAAGAGAGAAAAATGAAGGGGTGGATTCTAATCTCCCTTGGGATGTGGAAAATTACTGAATTTCTTTTCCTTTATTTAATTTTCATCCCCTGAAAATGTGATGGTGCCGTTGTATACCTAATCACAAGGCTGTATACCTAATCTCTGTAAAGGGCTTTTTCAGAGAGATGGTCCTGCATGCTTAATGATAAAAGTGAAGGGCTCAAGGCTGAATTAGACTTTCTTTAAAATAGAGTGAAACCTCTTATTTCCTTATTATTATTATTATTTATATTTTCCATTAATTAATGCCTCTTCCAAACTCCTGGCATTTCCTATGTAGAAAGATTTTGTATACCAGTTTGGCTCCACATTGAACAACACCAATTCCTCTCTCATGTGACTGTCCTAAAAATATTTGAAACAGCTGTCATGATGTCCTTAAGAATTCTTCTCTCCAGGCTAAACAAGCCCAGCCCTTTGTAGGCCATGGTTTTAAGTGCTTTTGTTGTCATAGGTTCTCCTGGCTGGATGGGTTTCAGGTAACAAAGGTCTTTTCTAATGGCAAGATATTGGGAGCAGAATATGGGGCCCACATTGTGGTCTGTCCATGTGGATTCTGGCAAGAATCCGTGCTTCACATATTCAGCTTACTATGGCTCTTTAAAGACAGCTAAAGTTGAATTAGTTATTTTTGGAGGCCAAATCAGATCATTAGCTCCTGTTGGACTTGGAGTCAATTAAAACCACAAGTCTTTTCCAGGCATGCTCCTGCTAAGCCACTGTGTATATATGTATTATAACTTGTTTGAAGGCCTATTCCCTTAGGTGAATACAGAAAGCCTTCTTATTGTGACTTTGTCTGGCCTCTTTAATGAAATACCTCACACCTGAATGAATGGGGCCCTTGGATTGTATTTCTCTCCATTTCTGGAAAACTGCCTTTATTCATTTAAAGGTAGACAGCAATAATTACTGTTAGACAAGGAAATAGGAACTTCCAGTATCTTTTCTTTGGATGACAAACCACTATATTTTGCTTTCATAAAAATTTGAATGACTCTGCTTGGGAAATATATTTTGGATTCTGAAGGTTCACTTCCATAAGCTCCAACAAGGTGCATCTGAGTAAAGGGGAAATGGCTATGGCTCAAGGCTAGAGGATGTATTTGAAGTTAGGGGGGCTGAATTCTCAACCATTGGTAGTAACTTTCTGGGTTGACTGAAGCTAGTCACTTGATCATTGCCGGACTTGTTTCCCTGTGTCTAAAGGGAGACAAGAAATGCTTACATGGTTAACACTTGCAAAGTAAGATGACACTAGGAAAGCAAGTGACTACAAGTTGCCTATGCTTTGCCCATCACTTTTGACCTCCTTTCCATATATACTTTTCCAGTTGCCTCTAAAAATATAAATCCGCTGGTTCCACAGTTCTAGAACCATGTGACTGTAATCCAAGTCCTGGACCAAACAGAGAACGTGAGAATATTCCTCTCACTATTCTGTCCTCCCATCAATGACACCATGGGTAAACAAGCCCAAGATTGAGGGAGAGACACTCCTAGATGATAAAATTAACTTGTCTCCACAAAATAATAGCACAGTTTGTTTACATATATAGGCATTTCTATATTTATAACATACTAGTGGCCTGGTGCACAAAATTTGTGCACGGAGCGGAGGGGGGGGTGGTTTCCCTCAGGCCAGCTTGCACCCTCTCCAATCGGGGACCTCTTGGGGGATGTCTGACTGCTGGTTTAGGCCCAATCCCTGTGGGATCTCACAATCTGGGACCACTGGCTCCTAACCGCTCACCTGCCTGCCTGCCTGATCACCCCTAATTGCCCTCCCCTGACAGCCTGGTTGCCCCCAACTGCCATCCCCTGCTGGCCTGATCTTGCCCCCAACTGCCCTCCCCTGCCAGCCTGGTTGCCCCTAACTGCCCTCCCCTGCCAGCCTGATCTCACCCCCAACTGCCTTCCCCTGCCGGCCTGATTTCGCACCCAACTACCCTCCCCCTGCCAGCCTGATCTCGACCCCAACTGCTCTCCCCTGCTGGTCAATTTGGTTCTGATTGGTTGGTTTCTATGCCAGTCAGTGTCAAAAGCTCTGCCTCCTAGGCAGCCATTGGCTCCTCACAGTTCACCCAGATTTCATTCTGATTGGTTGGTTTCTATGCCAGTCAGCATCTCTGGGCTGATCAGAGAGGCGGGGCTGATCAGCAGCTAACAAAGAGGCCTGGAGAGAAACAGGAGTGGCTGCTGGTGAAGCCTGGAGAGAAAGAGAGAAGCAATGGCTGATCAACAGCTGCCACGGAGGCTGCGGATCAGATCCTGCCTCTCTCTTTGGGCTTCTCTCCAGGCCTGATCCACAGCCCCCTCAGCAGTTAGTGCTGGGTCACTGCGCCTGCACCAGTGGCAGTCAGTGCTGGGTTGCCATGGCAACCCAGCACTGACTGCAGGACTGACTTCCGGTGTTCGGTCAAGCCTTCTTTTGGTCGTTACAGACCCTGGGTTTTTATATATTAGGATAACTCCATTTATTTATTTTCAAATTTTAAGATTTGTGTTTGGTCTACATGTGAAGATAGAGAAATAAAATTTTTTTTCCTATTCTGTACAACCATTATTAACCCTGTGGGTCTATTGGATCACTGCCTCTATCACAGTCTGGGTCACTGTCATTTGGGGTCAGTTCCAGCTCCTGGAAACACATTCTTTCAAGGCTGGCAGTCTACTTCTAGCTGAGAGGGAGCAGAAGACCTGGGCTCCATCCTGGAACTGCCAACCTCTCAGTTCACCTGAGAACTGGCAAGGCCTGAAGGCAATCCCAGGGAACTTGGCCACAGACTTAAACTCCTGAGGAAATGGAATCTCAGGTGCCAGGACATGGATTTCTGCCCCTTGTAGTGAAAGTTTAAACATTGATGATGACCCCAGGCTACACTAGGCTGAGATAAAGTCTTGGGGGTCAATGCAGGTAGCTAAGATATTTCTTTCCTCTTAAGAAAGAAGGTAATTCCCCACCTTTCACTTCTAGGTGAAGTCAGGCCACAAACTATAGCTCATGGTGGGTTTTGATATGGTAACAGCCCAAATTCCCTCAGCTTCCAATCGATACACACAGAACTATTATTTGCTGTTGGTATAAGCCTATTCTTTGTATGCCTGTCTCTATGCTCTGTAGTTTTTGATTGATTGTGGAACGGAGGAGGCAGCTCTTAGACATACACATTTATACTTGTCAATTTTGCTTACATCATTATCCTCTCTTCTCCATACTCACATGGGAGGGTCTTTCATACCTATTCCTATCTGCAAGCTGAAGGTCCAGGAAAGCCAGCAGTGCAGTTCTTCCAAGGCCTGAGAGCCAGAGAGCTGATGGTGTAGATTCCAGTCTAGGTCTGAAATCCTGGGAACCAGGAGCATGGAGGGGAGGAGAAAATTCATGTCCCAGCTAAAGTGGTCAGGCAGAGAGTAAATCCCTCTGTCCTCTTCCTCTTGTTCTAGCCAGGCTCTCAGTGGATTGGATGGTGCCCACATTGGGGAGGGCAATCTGCTTTACTCAATCCTCCAAACCAAATGCTGGTCTCTTCTGAAATAGCCTCACAGACACACCCAGACAGAATGGCTTACCAGCTGTCTGGGCATCTAAGGACCCAATCAAACTGACATTTAAGATTAATCATCACACCATCTCCAGAGAAAAAATTCTCTATGTAAATGAAATCCTTTTCTTTAAAAAAGTGTTTTTTAAACTTGATTTGTAGAGAGGAAGGGAGAAGGATAGAGAGATAGAAACATCAACGAGAGAGGAACATCATCTATCGGCTGCATGCCCCCTCCTGCATGCCCCCTACTGGGGTTCAAGCCTGCAACCTGGGAATATGCCCTGACCAGGAATCAAACTGGCAACCTCTTGGTTCCTGAGTGGACACTCAACTGCTGAGCCACACTGGCCAGGCAAACCAAATTCTTTTAAAAATTAAGCACCAAATATAACATATCAGTCACGTGGTTTATTTACAATTTGACCTTATTCACACATCTGTGAATGGGTGTCTCTTAGTATATTCCTGTTAACTAACTCCAATAACCTTTCTCAGTTCTCCCTGCTTAATTGATCAAGGAATATATCCTTTGATCACCTTAGTAGCAAGGTTAGAATCTTAAAGCAAAGGTAGTTTATTTTGTTGGGGGTGCAGAGAGGAATTAGGGGAAGGAATTCAGTGCCAGGAAGGTCCCAGAGACTCTTCAGTGATTCCTGATCACTATGCTGTCCCATCAGTAGGTGCAGAGCTAAGGGACTTTGATTCTAACAGTCCTTCAATCCTACTGGGGACAGGATTCACCCCACTGACATTTGCTTCTTGTCGGAACGAAGGAAGGATAGTGCTTGGGCCTGACCTGTCCACTCCCACTTGGACTTGCCCCACCCCTTTCCCAATCTTAAGTCTTAGTAACTTATTGGCTCAAAACAGAAAAAAAGTAGGTATAATGTATTTAATGAGTTAATGACCAAAGCTCAAAAGCTATGCCATAGCTACACACCTTAGTGACATTTTAGGAAGCTCGAATCCGGTTGACCGACCACTTTCCAGCTGTGAGCAGAGTTAACTTGAACCACATATTGGGGTTTAATGATTCTTCACAGTTACAGGGACCCGGACTAGGAAATATTTGGTTCTAATGATGGTGAATAAGTTTCAATAGGTTGTATTATGGTATAGATTTTTCTTTGTTGTGTCTCTTTTTTAAAGTTTCAAAAGAACTGCTTTAGGCTTAAATGTATTCACCAGCCATTTAGACACTTAGACACATTGCATATTTAAGGTTCCACTTTACTGCTTACTGAAAGAAATAAGTGCATAACAAAATGCTTTGAAAAATGTTTAATTTTTCAACTATTGATTTAATGTGTAATGGTTCAGTAAGACGATGAACCGCCCTGGTCTATAACCACTGAAAAATTACCCACACTGGTATGTTGAATCTGTGAATATTAAGTTTGTCAATGTAATTTATGACTTGGCAGGTAATATTCCGGTAATTTGCATACTAATTGCTATGGTGGAAGCCAAACGACTTTAATTCGGTAAATTAGTCTGCCTAAGCAGAAGCCAGCAATTGCCTCTGTGTTGGGATGAAGCTTGTTTTCAGGGAAAATGGAGCTCAGGATAGGAGAGCTAGCAGAGCTGCAGAGGCCCCCTGCTGGCAGGCTGGGCACAAGGCTACAAAGCCCACAGCCTTGCTGAGGTCAAAGGGGTTCATTCTGGGTAAAAACAATACATCCTGTTTCTGTGTGTCCACAACAGAAACAAATAGAAATTTGAAGGCTGAAACAGAATTCATTCCAGCTTCTTGAAAGAGGTTCTTTTAATGACAGGCATATATTCTTTAATTCTTTCAAAAACAAGCTTGATTCTCTCTTTTTTTAAAAAAAAATAAGAGTGTGTCTGGAAAACTGTAGGAGAATCAAATGATATTTTGAATGCTGTGGGAGCAAAATGCACACAAAATGATGTTCATCCTCCTCAGTAATAATGAAAGCAAAGCAAAGCAAAGCAATGAGGTATAATTTGCTAGCAAATACTAAAGAGATTAAATGCTTTTATTATTGTCAAGAGCATGGGGAAATGAATATAGCAGTGTAGCGATAGCTACAAAATTTTTAAAAAATGCACATATGCTTTGACTTACCAATCCCACTTCAAGAAGTGTATTCTATAGAAATACAAATGTATAGTGTGAACCATATGAAATTACTGTGATTTGACCATTTTGATACACAAAAACAGTAATTTCAAAGGATTCAATCTAATACAAGCATGCTCATTATAGCATCTTGAAATGATGGCAGCTTGAAAAAAACCCTAAATTTTCATAATAGGAGAATGATTAAATCAAGAGTGGTACGTATCTCATGAAGCTTTTAAAAAGCATAAGGTGGAGCTAATCTATACGAAAAAGGAAAGGGGACCGTGGAATATTGAGTAAACAGACAAGGTTATGTGACGTTAGGCATAATCCTATTTTTGTTTTAAAAATTTGTGTGTATATACGCATGTCTTTGTATGTTGTTATTTTTGTATGATACAGGTGTGGAGAACAATTGAGCAGCTGAGTCTTACCACTGAGAGAGTGGCACTCAGGGTAAGTCTACAGGGAGCCATCTTCTTGGCTTTTTGTGTTGTTTGCATTTGACACAGCCAAAGTGCCTTTTTTATGGCTTAAACAAACCCCACAAAACAAAAGAAAATGAAAACAAAGCAAAAACTGTGGGGAATTATTCAATTAGAAAGAATACTTTGTGACTAAGTCAATATTAAGTAATAAAATATTTGCTCTGCTTAGCATGTTAAGATTTTTACATATTAAACTTTTTAATAAAGTGGGGTGAATGTTTACATTTTGTGTGTAAGTGTATTTTAAGAGTGGGAGTAAAGCCCTAGCCAGTTTGGTTCAGTGGATAGAGCGTAGGCCTGTGGACTGAAGGGGCCTGGTTTTGATTCTGATCAAGGGCACATACCCGCGTTGTGGGCTTGATCCCCAATTGTGTGTGTGTGTGTGGGGGGGGAGGGGCGGGCGCATGCAAGAGACAGCCAATCCATGATTCTCTCTCATCATCGATGTTTCTCTCTCTCTCTCCCTCTCCCTTCCTCGCTGAAATCCATAAAAATATATTTTAAAAAAAGAGTGGGAGTGAAAATTAGGATGAATGTTGTATTAAAAGTAGTTACATGTGGATTAAATAAGCTCAACAGCTTCCATAGTACCAGTGCCAAACCAGTCATGGTGATCCTTAATTTTAGAAAACAGAACTCATGAGGGGCTTGCTTGAAAAGGCACATAAGAAGATGAAAGTCATGAATGAACAACTGGTCTAGATCACCAATTGAAGACACGATTTTAATCTTTGACTCACCGCCCCCCCCCCTTTTTTTGCTACTAGTGCTTTATTGAGGCATATTTTATATACAGGAAACTTTATGATTCTTACCAGAAAGTGTAAGTGTTGGAGGAGCTTGACAGATATATTCAGGGATATGCTGGTAAACTGGCTCTCTAGAAAAACACACACACAAACTCAAAGCCTGATTTGTAACATTTGTTAATTTTCATAGTTTAAATACTCTCATTATAGCTGATTTCAAGCTCGCAATGGTTTAACATCTGGCTCACAAAATTATTCTGATCATTTAAGAATTGCCTCTCAGGAGTATGAGAGCCAGACTCAGGCCACTGCTGAATATGTTTAACTGTGAAATCATCACCCAGATTGAGTTAATCCACCTTCGCCCTGCCCTAGACAGCCACAATTCTGACTTTTATTGCCATAAATTAGTTTTAAACTTTATATAAATGAAACTACAGAGAGTATTGTTTATGGATTCTTTTGCTCAACTTAATATTTTTGAAATTCATCCACGTTGTCACAAAAGACACTATTTAAAAATTATTGTGTTTTCCTATAAATCTATTATCTGCATCCTTGTATGGATCCTTGGCCCGTTACTAGAATAGAATCTGCACTTTAAGACATAGTTTTCCGCCTTTAAAACTCCCTTTTCTTACTTACTTCCTCTAGTTGTAATATTGGCCACACTGTACATGCAATGTGAGAGAAATCAGGACATTCTAAATATTTCCAAATTTCAGCTCTCGCATGATATCAAATGAGAATTGAGTGGGGGTGGAAATCATGGACTCTCATCAGAAGTTGTTCCCCATTTGATTTCTCTTTTTCTCTTTTCATGGTGTGTGTGTGTGTGTGTGTGTGTGTGTGTGTGTGTGTGTGTGTGTGTGTGTGTATGTGTGTTGTAAATCTGTGAATATGATTATAGTGAAGCCTGGATACCATAACATGTACCAGCCAGACACAAACCTAAAACCAGCCTGACTTTGGTTCACCAGCTGGAGATGTTTTCCATGGAAACACCCCAGACTCATCATAAATCCATTGTAAGTCCGAGTCTAGGGATAGGCCTGTGATGTCCAGGCAGAGGCACTGGGAGCCAAATGCAGGAGCTCCCCAGATAAATAGAAGAGTCTGATGGCTGTGATGATGTACACTGTCCCTGAGAATTTCTATGAAACTACCATTTTGTGGTTTCTAAGCCATTTCCTCAAGGTTTTCAAAAGAGTCATTTCCAATTGCTGTAAATGCTACTGTTTTTACAAAGAAGGACAGAAACAATGGGTTTTTGAACTAATGGGCATTTCAAATCATCTCTTCCCATTGGGAACCCATCCCCCTAAATTCTGATCAGCTTTTATTTAAATGTGTCATTGGGGCTGAGTGAATATTGGGAATGGATTTCGGGGAAGAATTTTGGAACACTTGTTGATTGTGTACACGGCCTTCTTCTTTCCGTCGGGACTAGCCACACTGAGCCTTGAGATCCTTGGACTGTAAGCACTGGTCACATGGCTATCCCAAGTGCCCATGTGAGGCAGGCTGGGGTTTCTGCAGCTGCCTGCTTTCCAGACTTGGCCTCTTCCTCTGCTCTGGCCTACCTGCACTCAGATGTCTGGCTGTCCTTGCTCCTTGCTCTGGGAGGCTGTGAGGCTGAGACTGGGCAGCTTAGACTGTTGAGCCCATGGAGATCTGGGCGAGGGACAAGCACCATCGCAGCATCTGCACTGAGGCCATGTTTCTGTGTGCTGCACCCTGCCAGTGGCCACCCATTCCAGGTAAACAAGGACTCCTTTGCCTCCTCTGGGGCCAAGGACTCCCCGAAGGCTTTGTGAAATACCTTTGAACTGCATGACAGTCTAGGATGCTTTCACCCCAATCTGTCCGTCAGAAGGAGCAGATTGGGGTCAGAATTGCATTTTGGTGATGCTCTCCCAGCATTCCCTGGCTCCCTTCCTATTTCTTTTATTCAGACATTTTCATTAATAAAATCCTTGCACATTTAATTCTTGCCTGGTACCTATTTCTCAGAATATCCAAATTAACACAGGCTATTCACGTACCTCCTGCATGGCTACTAGGGAAGGACAGTGAAGGCGGGATCCAAACACCAGTGGGTGGTGACTTGCTGACCCTTAAGTTCTCCCCCAACACTGGCATCTGGGATGCACTTTTCGGAGCGCCCTGTCTTTGGCCACAGAGGGCCTCCTCAGCACCAGTGGTCCAGGCTGCTGCCCAGTGGAGAGGTGACTGTGGAGGAGCAGCCCTCAGCGTTACCTGGAGTGGCACCTTGCCCAGCACATGCTCTCACCTCTTCCTTGTCCGTGCCATGTCTGTGGTATGCGGGACACCTCTGGACATTAAGGTAACCTGGACTCAAAAGTAACAATGGAGGTGTTATGAAGGAAGAGCAGACAGATGTGAGAATCTGGACCAATATCCTCAGTTTCTCTAGAATCAGCCAGAAGACAAAGGAATGCTGTGCAGACGCTGCTGCTTCCAAGTGAGAAAGTGAGCCAGGAAGAGCGTTTGCTGGCCAGGTCAACTTTCAACAATAGGCAGTGGACGCTGGAGGAGCCAGAGAACAAGAGAGGAGACACTGAGGCTCTTTGCCTTTTCACGGCATTTCTTGATCCTAAGTTTAGCTAACTATTGACAACCTCACAGAAAGTAGTAGAACAGAGATCCTAAAGCAAACATCTTCCACCCTCAAAGGGTCACTGACTCATGAGGTGCTAAGATGCGGTTAGAATCAAGTGGGGAAGGAAAGCTGCTTTCTTTCAGGTGGCCCAGCTCCACCAGAAGTGTGATTCTGAGTCCCTGGGATTCCTCAGGGGTTGGTTTGTTCCAATCTGGCAGGGAAATCTAGTCCCTTGTCCAGTGGGCCCAGAGCCTAGTCAGTCCAAAGCCTTGTTGGAGACAGTCAGAAAAGATCCACAGCTGGGTACAGCTTCTGAGCCCAACCCAACCCAGATTATACTCTGGGGACTGGGCAGAGTCCTATTAGCATCTGCGAACTGGAGCAGGATTTAGGATTTGAAAATGATAGATGATGTTTTCCAGGGCTCACACTTGGGCCTCAGCACCATCAGGCTCTACTGGATCACCCTGGACTCTCTCAGTTGTGAAGACTCTCTGGTTGTATAAGGAAGAGACCTTGTGTCTCAGGCTATTACTTTGCCCTCTCACCAAGGGTTTCATCAGGGTTGAATCTGCACACATTTGAGCCACTGCAGAAATGTGGCCAGTGAAACTATTGTTTTTACTTCATTTTACAGAACAAATTGGCATCTTTTCCTGAAAATTATGAATCGAAAAGAGGAAACAGAGAAGTTTCCAAACTTGGGGGACAGAGCAGGGATATAGATGAACTAGAGCAGCTTGATATGTGCTTGTTAAACCACCAGACTTTGAGAGCTAAATTAAACTGTTCTCCGGACCCAATTCACAAGGCAACCCTAAGCACTTAGAAACACATGACCAACAGGAACTGGACACACTAAATTAGCTACCAGATGCACAATCTAAACTATAGGCATACCATTTGAATACCAATGGTCCCTTTGCCAAACCTAACAAATAACAAGACTTATTGGGGAAGACGATCTCATTTCAGTTCCTGCTGCTCTTAGAATCTAAGCAGCCTGCATAGACTCGACATATCTATATCTTTCCTTCTCTCTGAGGAAAGAAGTTGTTTCCAAAGCCAAGCCCCCTGGCAGGGTCCTCAAGGTTTCTCTATTATGGGCCCTGGGACATGAATGAATTATCTTTTATCTATTCTGGACAAAGTTGCATGCATATGAATTCCACAGGTGCATGCTTTTTATTTGAAAAAAAAAAAAAAAAAAGGTAATGGAAGTGGAGTTAGACCTTGGAACAATTTGTTCCATAAAACTGAGTGAATCATCTCCATAATGAGCAGTGTTGGCCAGAGCTGCCGCAAACACTGAATGGTCCCATTCATCAATTATTGAAGGGCCCTCTGCCTACCAAGGACACTCATTAATGTATTGAGGATTGTTGTTTTTGTTTTTTGTTTTTCCCCTGGTACTCATTGTCCATCCAAGGATCTGTACCTGCTCGCCATTCTGACTCAACAATGGTGTGCATTTCCATCGAAGATAAGGGGTTAGTCAAGGAGAATTTTTACCAGAATGTTTCTCCCCTCAGCTGAGGACCCAGTGCCACATGATGTCAAGTGCTTTTTCTAGGACCAGAAAGCAGAGAAGGGGTGTGTGCTGTGAGCCTGGTTTCCAGGAGCAGGTCTTGTCCAGTCAGCAAGCCTGTGTGCTAAGTCCTTGCTGCACAATGTGTAGTCTGTGGTGTGCACCCGAGAGCTTGCTGGAAACGTGGTCTCATCTCCACCCAAGACCTATGGACCAAAATCTGCACTCTTGTGTCTGCAGCCAAGCTATGTTGCGACTGAGCCATGATTTAATAAATGGAGTGCATCCCAGTCTTCTCTTTTCCCAGTAAATTTATCATCATTACTTTAATATGAAATTTGTTGTTACACTATTTCTTATTCTTGTAAAGGTGATATCCATTAAACAGAAACTTCTTTCATTTTTGGCACTATACATATCAGAACTTCATTTATTCATCAACGGTGTTAGCAATTTCTTTGCTGAATTGAATTATAGTTTTTGGCCGGGGCTGACCAGCAGACCCTGAATGACGGATGAATGATTACTCTAACACACATTTCTGTGAAAGAGAGGGCCAAGGCACTACTTGGCTATCGCTGCCAAGTAGCCCTGTTCGCCTGCCTCCTTAAGTTTTTATTGTCATAACAGCTTGAACTAAAATTAACCTCTAGATACAATTAGCAGGGTAAGTATCCTTGAGAAAGTATATGCTTCTACAAGGTCGGGTCTTTAAAGACTAAAGATAGAGATTCTAGAAAAACACCCCGGGGGATCAGACTTGTTTGGAATAGTCAAGGTAGGGGCTGCCGCCCTCGGGAAGGTCCCCTCAGAGGCCCCCGACCTTTCGGAGAATCCTCCTTACAGACATTCCAACCAAGTCCCATGCCTCCCCACAGTTTTTGAATACTGGAAGAATATTTCCTCAACCTTTGTGTGTGCACTATTCACAGAGCAATGCCTATAGAACAACAACTTTTAAGTTTAATCTACATTATTAACATTTTCTCTATATTTTAAAAGTCTAGATAAACAATAAAATAATATATCAAGCCCTGAGGTATAGCATTTTCTGATTTCCATGGTGTAAATACTCCCATCATGACTGATTTCAAGCTAATGATGTAACATCACTGAACACAGAGTTGGGAGAAGAAGCACAGTAGCACTGACACCGTACAGTATCTCCACTTTCCTGACACAATAGACAGCAATCACCAGAGAACACAGATAATAGCAAAATAATTACATAGTGATGAGTTTTGAATATTTATTACTTCTGTTTTTAATAAAATATATTCAGTTATAAGTTCATAGGACTTAATTTTTTTTTAAAATATATTTTATTGATTTTTTACATAGAGGAAGGGAGAGGGATAGAGAGTTAGAAACATCGATGAGAGAGACATCGATCAGCTGCCTCCTGCACACCTCCCACTGGGGATGTGCCCGCAACCAAGGTACGTGCCCTTGACCGGAATCGAACCTGGGACCTTTCAGTCCGCAGGCCGACGCTCTATCCACTGAGCCAAACCGGTTTCGGCAGGACTTAATTTTTAATAATGCCTGTGTTAAGCAACCAGCTCTTAAAATTCCAGGAAATTGAACATTGGCTCTCCCGAGCCAGTGTAGGTTGGCTTCCGGACACCAGTGGATGCTACAGTCTTTAGTGGCTCATCATACTTTTTTTAGTCCAAGACCCTACCAGAAACTTTATATTATACCCTCCTAGAGGTTTCAATACTCCTCTAATTGCAAATTCCTTAGTTTAGGGCTTAAAGTTTGTGCTAGAAAATATTTTTTCTTTGAGATGTAAGAGGCACTCCACATTAAGTGTGGTGTTCTAGACTCCAAGAAGTTTTGAGAAATGTTTTAAGACTTCTCAGAGCCAATAATATACATTTTGAATCTTCCAAAAGAGTGTATAATGTTCGGTTATTGTATTTATTTAGCAGGATATAGTTTAGAAAATGCTGCTACACTGTGAATGGACTTGGATAACATGGCATTGTCACCGCAGCCATCTTTGTACCTCTCTGCAAGTCCCTACAAGGGCAGATTAGGGTTCCTTTCCTGGAGATTCCCGCTCCACACCATGGTCCTTGACCTGCTCCTAAAGATGTGGGTGTCACCCTGTGTGGATCAAATGGTTAACGAACACTTTATTATCTCCCCAGGATGGAGGCCCTGATCACATAGTTCCTAGGTCGCTGTATCTTCCTTGCCCTATTACTGTAAGGCGAGCACGTGTAGAGGAGGTGGCGGGGAGACTAATTCACATCTCCTGTGCCATCCTCGGCCAGTTTGCTTTCAGACGCAGGCCTTACCCTTTCTCTGCTTTGCTCTGTGTTATGGTGGGAAGCGGGTTACTAAAGAAGAGAGGAGATCACTAACCTCTGAAGGCTCCATTTCCCAGCTCCCCTGTTAGCTGGCTCCCAGCCAGGTTTGGTCCTTGGTGAGAGACTGAGGGAGGGAGGAAAAGAGAAATCGAGGTATTTGTCCCCACTTCTGCTTCGGGCAGTGTCTCTGGAGTGGATGCATCCTCTCCATTGTTCTTTTCTTGTAGGCCCATCCCTTTTTTCTTGGTTCCAGCTAGTACCATGTGGTCCCAACCCAGGAATGTGGCTTCCCAAGGTTGTCTTTCTGGCCTAGAATTGGTAGACACTTTCTGCTTGCTGCTCTTCTCTGAGTGGCCTCACTCTCTATTATTTGGCTTCTTAGCTCTTTTATCTGTTGTCGCAGACACTGTGGTGCAGGTCAGCCACGAGAATTTTTAAAACATGCAATTCCTGACTATTTAGTCAGGGGCACTGACCTCTTTTTTGTCAAATAAAAAAAAATGACAACAGCCAACACAACAAACGCTGTACAGTGTGAATGAATCAAAATGATACCTATTTTTTGGTCAGAGCGGCAAAATTATATTTTTTGATGTGCTGGAGAATTTCAGTGGTTTGTTTATATGTGTCATGAGCTGCTCTAGGTGTTTACAAGCCAAAGGCTGCTTCCCGGAACACCTGAGACCTGCTGGCCAAGTCTGGTTCTGACCCATGGAGCACGCTCAGCCTGTGTTTAGAGGAAGCTGGGGAATTGATGGTCCTTGAAGCAGCTGCAAGTGTTGGCAGATAAACACCCTAAAGCTGTTCCACACTGGTTCCCAAACACACGGGGGATGTGCTTGATAATGAACCCTTTGGATTGGCCTCCTTCTCTTGCCTATCTTACTTCTCTCCTTGTAAGTTTCTGGAATCACCTCCCAGCTAAACTACTGCATTCAAATCCTTGTCTCTGGGTCTTTTGGGGCTCTCAACCAAGAAACATGTGTAACCTATTTCCTACGTTAAATTCTCTCTTCTGTAAGTACTTGCATGATTTCTGTTTTCTGGTGAGGTGCCAACTAATGCACCCGCTATAGCCTCCCTTTCTACCCTCTGGGAAGGGGCGGAGACCTGCCAGGCCACTGTTCCTCAGAGCAACCCCAACAGGTAGGCCTGGGGCAAATTATGTAAACTGAGAATCTAGCAGGGGCAGGGAACGCCCATTATCACTATGTATGGCCTCACTGAACAACTCTGCAAGGCTGATAGAAGGCATTTGAATCTGGCCTGTTTTGATTTCAGATAATTTCAGGTATTATTCTCTTCTAGAAGCCAAGTCTTAATGCTCATCTTATTCTTTTCTTTCTCAGGATTAAGTGTGACCATTCTAGTTTTCTGGTACCTGGGGCACTTGCCAAAGCAGTGAGCTAGCTGGTAGCAGCCTTGTGGTGGGTTGCTCAGTGGGTGGACTGCTCAGAGTATATGCCACCAAGCAAAGAGTGTTGGAAGGGAACCTATATGTAACATTTCAAAACAAGTGATCATGAGAAAAAAAAAGTTTTTTTATGGCCTAAGGTTGTTTGTTTTTCATAACATCTATGCATCACGTTGTGTCCCTATCGATAGATACACAGTCCTGTGTAGTGATGGCCTCCGGAGTTGTGTGGGGCAGTGGCCCTGGGAAAAGGAGGCACGAGCACAATTTTATGCTGATGGTCTCCATAGATTTCAACCTAGTTTGGGGTCTTTAATATACAGGAAAGTAGAAATCAAGACATTACCAGTGACTGCATGGCAACCTGACTCCTAGGAAATAAAAAAAAGTAGAGATCTAAAAAAAGACACCAAACTAAGGTGTTGTTTAAAAAGGACACCTTCGGTCAAAGGGAAGCAGGCGTGGTGAGATGTCCCCGGGGAAATCACCTATGTGGGGTGTCAGCATGGGGAGAGGCTGAAGACAAGAGAGGGCCCTTGGCTCCCACAGCTCATTGCAGCAGAAGGAAGAGAAAAATAACTCGATTAGCATGTTTCTCCTTCCTTTGATTAAGAAGACAGAAGCAGGCAATCTGCTGTTTGTGCAGAAAGGCCACCGGGAAGGGAGAACCGAGCTCTGTTCCGAGAAACTACTGTTTAAAAATGCAAGAAGTACACAAAGCAAAGCAGGAGCTCGCTGTAGTGCAGGCCCCTGGCTGGGAAAACGGAGCACCCCGAAGTGCCTGCTGAGAAAGCCACAGGTTGTCCAGGGAGCTCTGTGTCCTGTGGAGGGCCGTCGCGTCTTTCCTCCACAGCTGTGGCTCTTGGTGGCGCTCCCTGGCTCTGACTCCAGCTAAGGAATAACCTTTGTAAGGAGAGAAGAGCCACCCACCCCTACCTCTGAGGCCAAACTCCTCCACTCACTGACCAGTGCTGTCCATTTTTATAATGAGTTACAGTGCCCACCCCTCACCTCCTCCTCTGCTCTCTATCCAAGAGGTGATGGTAACTATTCTTGATGGGAAATAAGGTGAGCCAGTGTCTCCAATGGGATGAGGTCACTCTGAACCTCCCCCTTTCCCCATCCCCATCCCCGCCCCTGCCCCACCCCCAACAAGTTTGAAAGGCCTTCATGTACCCAGGAGAATCAGGGACCTCATTTGAAGGCACTGGCATAATGGCCTGCCTGCTGGGCCAAACTATCCTGAAGCCCCGAGAATTACACTTGGCTTCAATCCACCCTCTCCTGGGGAAGCAGTTACCAAGCAAGGTCCCCTCATCAGGCACCTCTGGCTGCCTTTGATATTCACATTCACCATCTGAAAGGCTGTTGATCAGAGGGATGTAGTGTGACCCAAGGTCTTCTAGGTACCTTTCCGATGGCAGGTATATTCTACTTCCGTTAATTTGTAGACCAACTAGATTGTAAGGTGTGTGGACAGCAGCCATCTGGGCATTCTCCTGTGATTAGTTTAAGGCTAGTCTCATAGTAGGTACTTAATTGCTATTTCATTTTGTGAATAATTGGCCCTAAGGTCTTGCACCTTTCTCAGTTACAGCAAGCCAGCCTTGCAAATAAGAACAGAAATGAACTATCTTCTTTCCTGAATCCCAGGGGTCTTTTTTCTCCGTACCCACTTGGTAGAAAGGATCATCTTCAAACCTCTTTTGTCATCCTAAAATGGGAGTAGTAATAGAACCTTCTTACAGGGACTTAATGAGGTCAGGCATATGAAACAGCACAGCATCTAATAATTGCTATTATTATTATTACTAGAGGCCCAGCACGCAAAATCGCATGTGGTAGCCCGCTGCCCCACCCCGCACACCCGCCTGCTGCTGCTCGCAGCGCTCGCTGCCCTGCCCACCTTGCTGCGATCAGAGCCTATGGGCCGCGGGGAAGGGACAGAGAGGTGCTCAATGCACCTCATGGTGACCGGTCGTTTGGTTGTCCTGGTCGTCATGGACACTGGTTTTTTATATATATAGATTATTATTATGTTGTTATTTCCAAAATGAAGCATATTTTCTCTAGGAATTCTGTGAGCAAGATGGGAGTCCTCTGCTCTCCCCTAGAAAGAGAAGAGGGCACCTTACAAATGTGGCTGATGCAGAAGGGACCCAGTGGGAGTCACACTGCTATTCTGTGGGCTCCTGGCAGCCATTTCTCAGTGAGGAAGCATTTGCATTCCATAGCCTGTCTGCAAATCCAGGGGAGCCCACAGACACATATCTTCCCTTCTCTTATCGCTCTGGCCAAGTGTTGCCAATTCCTTGAGAGAAGCACTGCCTGCAGCACTGCCCTAGGTTCGGATGGGTGCTCCCCCTTGCTTTTGGCTTGCTTTTTGGTCAAGACAACTTATTCTCAGCTTCTAAGCTGGGGAGATTATTAGCAAATGATTGAGAAATGACTTGTACCTGTGCTCTATGAAGTCGCAGCACCCACAGCCAGCTCTGAGCTTCATCTTATCTGCAAATTCAAGAGCAGAGAGGTCAGCCAGGATGACTTTGGTTCTTCGACCCACCTTGTGAGAAAGGCTTTGCTGAACTGCTATATTATTACTAATGTGTGTCCTAGTCTTTTTAAAATCAAGGGCTAATGTAATAACTGTCATTTGAAGAATGTTTATGTGCTTCCTATAAAATCCTCACAGGACACATTACTATTGCTGGTGTTAATACCCTTAGTCCCAGCTCTAGTAACAATATCTTACATTTGTAATGTGTTCAGCAGGGCAAGTCATGTTACAGATAAATAAATGAGGTGAGAGATCTGAAGTGATGGTGTGAGGCTGAGCTGAGCCTCACGTACAGGTGTTCCAGATGTTCGAGATCCCTAACCTGCCATACGGTGGGGACCACACTGGCGAACATTCTATTCTGTATGAAGAGTCCTCTAACAATTAGGACCAGAGAAAAGCTTTAATCACCTGTGATCTTGTATTAGCTAGTCTCTTCTTTTGGCTTTGGGCTAACAAAAATAGAGATCAACCATCCACATCAGTCTAGGCCTTTGGATTTCAAACTTCCCCAACCCTTTGTGTTTCCTTTGATTTTCTAACTCTGTTCTAATGGCCTGATGGTTTGTGCCTTTTATTTGATGCCATTTTCATCCTTTGGGGAAGTAAATGGGAGTACGTTTTAAGAGAGACAAATCTATCTGCCACTGCAGTTTTACCCAGCAGGAGATAGCACCACAGAGCTTTTCCTTTATTCCAGATGTTTTGTTGCTCTGCCCTCTAGGAAAAGATCTAGTCAGAGTAGAGTTGCCAGATAAAATACAGAACAGCCAGTTAAGTTGGAATTTTATATAAATAATGAATAATTTTTGTATAAATATGTCTCAAATATTGCATGCTAGTTTTTTATACTAAAAATTATTCACTGTTTATCTGAAATTCAAATTTAACTGGATATCCTGTATTTTATCTGCTAACTCTGGCAACTCTAATTCAAACTGACAAAGATCCTAGATATGTAAGTTACTTTTGCACCCATGCATAAAATAGCTAAGGACAAAGGTGCAAAATTAAAACAAGTTTATAATAATAGCTAAAAATCCTGAAGATGAGCTGGACACAATTAAAATCAAAGTATGATCAACTGGCCTTTGGAAACATTTAGGTCCTCTGGCCGGAAGTCATTGTCCATGCCCAGGGACTGCATGCTCTACCCAGGCTGGATCTGACTTAGGTTGGGACCCTGAAGACCACCGACCCACCTCTGGTTTCCCAGCAGCTGTCAAGCAGCACTGGGCTGGATTGGCCTCTCCACCGTAAACCAAGACAGGTTTTCCCAACCTTTGATTTGGAATTTTTAAGTCACAAACTTAACTCCTGCCTTCATATAAAAGAGGCCACATTTTTTCTCTTCCCCCGTCAGAAAATGTCTGCCAGTTACTTCTGGGACACCTGGGTATATTTATAGGCGCTCCCAGAATTCCCTCATGTCTCCCTCCAGTCCCCTCATCATGGTCTGAAGCCCTCATTCAAATGAAGGGTGCCTGCTGCAGCACAGTCAGTGAGCACAGTGGGCATGGCCGGTGGCTCCCTCTGCCACTGGCCCTGGGCCCCCGAGCCAAAAACCCCACGAGATGACCTCATGGTCCCACATTTCCTCTGGTCTCATCTCTCTGCTGTGCTCTGGGGGCAAATGGAGAGGCTCGTCTTTCCTGAACTCTGTCCCCAACTCTACTTGAGCCTCTGTAAGTCAGAGAGCGCTTCAAGACAACAGCGCTTCTGCCTTTTCCTGAACTCCTCTCCACAGGGCTTAAATGGCCCATCCCTTGGGGCCTGGCAAGGGACAGACACCTCAGGTCTCTTTCTTTTCTCCAGAGAGCATGTTCAAAGCTTCCTCCTCATGCAAATCAGCTCATGATATGCACTGGTCTTGATTATTTTCCAACAGTTTGCTAGACACCTAACTACAGTTTAGCAAGGACGAGACCCTAAAGCTCTCACTGTGATCCTCTTGGCACAAACCGTGTCTGACAAGGGGGCACTAGATGGGCTTAGAGGATCCCATCTTGTGATCCTAATTTGCTTAAACCCGTGTTTCAAGGACATTGGTACAAAAAGACACTGTTAGACACTGATGCTGCTCTTTCGGGGATTCCCTTTCTCCAGCTTTTTTACCTCTTTGAGACTGGGCCCTTGGGTTTATTACCTGTAGTCACCATCTTGCGCTCTTACCTGCACAGGCCTCGGGCATCAGTGTCCCTTCTGTGCCCTGTGCCTGTAGTAGCTCTTTCTCAAGTTCTTTTATGGGCCTGCCTTGCTTCTTCTTAACATCCTCCTTTATTCACTCCCTCATTGAAAACCGTGCCTTTAACTACCATCTACTCTCTGACAATCCCAGAATTGAAATCCATAGTTCAAACGTCCTTTTCTTTGATATTGGCCCACACATTTATAACTTCTAACTAAATATTTTTACCTGGATTTCCTGATGACCTCAAAACTCAAAATGTCCAACATGAAACAGTTTACTTCTTCCCACTCCTGGCGTCTGCATCATGCTGCATTTCCTACTTTGCATAATGACACCACTGTTCAAGCCTGAAACCTAGGAATCATTGCCCACTGCCCTTTCCACTTCAGTGAGATCCCACTAATTGTACTTATTATGTATCTCTTGCATCTGTCTTGTCTGTTCCACATCATCTGTCATTGCCAAGATTTAGACATTTTCTCACCTGGACCATTCAACAGCTTCCAAAAGATCTCCCTCATCTCTCCACTTTCCTCCCCACTTCTAGCCCCACTCGCCACATAACCATCAGAGGCATCTTCCTAAGCTGCAGATGTTATCACCTTCTTTGACATGGCACTCAGAGCTCTTCATCAGCTGGACCCTCATTCTCCAGCTATATGTTAATACCTAAGAATTAATATTTTACCTACTGGAATCAAAAAATTAAAAATATTTCTTGAACACCTTCTACATGCTTAAGATTGTATTAGGTCTTGTGGAGGTCATAAAAGAAGTTTAGTGCATGATCTTCAACTCAAAAGGCTTTCAAAATTAACATGTGGAAAGAATTATTACATAGTTAGGTAATTGTGTAGTATAGACTACAAAAGCAAATGAAGTATATTTCCAGGATGGTTTTCTAAGGTTCATAGAAATACACAAATATGTGTACACGTATCAATTATGCATGAGTAATTCCCTGATAATTAGTTTGTAATATACATTTGCCTTGGTAATGCTGGCTACTTACACCATGAAGGGGGAAGGAGGTCACCTCTGTCAGGCAACAAGCTTTCATTAGATTCAGTGCTTACTTCACAGAACTATTTTATTGCACATTCGTTCTACTCTCATTTCAGTAGGAAGGAAAATAGTCTGTGTAATTGAGACAAAAAATGGGCCATTGCTTACACTTTTTAGAGGGATATAAATCAGAAAGAATCAGCATCGGGTCAAACAGGAAAGGTAAGAAGGAAAAACCACTCATAACTGTGTTATGGACGGTGTGTTTGTTTCCCACTAAAATTCATATGTCATAGCCTAATCCCCAATGTGATGGTATTTGGAGGTGGGGTAATGAGTTCATGGGGGTGGAACCAACAGGAATGGGATTAGTGCCCTTGTAGGAAGAGACAGGAGAGAGATGATCTGTCTCTCTGCCATGTGAGGATATGGGAGAAGGTAACTTACCTACAAGCTAGGTCCTCAACAGACTCCGTATCTGCTGGTGCCTTGATCTTAGACTTCCCAGTTTTCCAGAACTATGAGAAATAAATGTTTGTTGTTTAAACCACGGTCTATGGTATTTTTGGCATAGCAGCCTGAACTGGTTAAGACAAACTCTTTAGCATAAAAATCTAAATCAGTGTTCTGCCCAGCTCCCAGATAAAGAAATCTAGCTCAAAGCAGAGAGCCTCTCAACCCACCATCTAATACAGGTCTACCTCTTCCATTATGAACCCGGGGCAGGCTGGCCAATTGTGATGCTCCCCTCTGGTCCAATCCTCTTGCAGAACTCCACAGGGAGCCACAAGCGCCCAGCTTTTTTTCCTCCCGGAAATAGATGGAGTCAGCTTTGCACAAAGGAGACCAATTTAGATGGCACATGGTGCCCATTACTTTCCCTGTGGAAACTGTTCTTAGGTGAGGTATCAGAAGTGCAGGAAAGTGGTAGCTCTCCTTGTTTCTATTCACTAACAAAGAAAACTGCTAAAGGTTTAAATCTGCTGGAGGGTTTTCCTGAACGTTAGACTAGGAGCCAGGAGGCTTAAGCCCTCGTCCTGGCTCTGCTATGATATGTGCCTAATTAGCCCTTAACTTCTTGAATCCAAGACTCCCGATTACTTATAGCGGTAAAGTCTCCCTGGCAATAAACACATTTTATGTGAAAACATTTCAGGAAGTGTGGGTCCCTAAAAATATAGGGTGTCTGAGACTCCTACCGCAACCTTTTAAAGTGCCCCCAGGCTATTTATAGCTGAAGGTCACAATTCCTTGGTGACTTGCCTCTGGGTGGAGTTTTTTTCTGGAGAGCACCTGCTCACTTGTTCCTGGGCCGAAGGACCTACTGCATTAACATAGCGTTTTTAAGTTTTGAAAACACTTTCATACACACCATTTCAGTTAATTCCCACGGCACCTATTTGAAATAGTGGAGCAAGTATTATTTTATTCTTATTTTAGGGATGAGGGAACCAGGCTCAGAGTCCAGGAATGTTTCACATCTTTTAACTCCTAAACTCCCTTGCTTCTCTCTCTGCCTCTCCTAAGGCTCACATGTCAATTTCTCAGATCCTTCTTCATCCTCTGTGCCTTCCAGATTAGAGCCTAGAAATTTGGGTTGGTCTTCCCATCCCACCCTACAGACAAATATTTTCTCTTGTTCCTTTTAATCTCGGGTTGTCTATACTTTATCTAGGAGAAAAAGAGAAGTCCTAGCTTTTCTATAAGGATGTATTGTGTGCCTACTCTTCCCCAGGTATTCTACCCATTGCCATCCTTCTTCCCTTTTACTCAGCATCACTATGAAAACCATGTGTTTATTCAGCAAATATTCCTTGAGTTTCTACTTTCTGCAGGGCACTATTTAGTTATTTAGTAGTGAAGGTGGCAGTACAGTTGGTGGGGGCAGCTATTTGCATTTTTAAGTGGTAGGTCTTTTATGATTACTCTTTATTTTTCTACATTGGAATTTTCAGCCTTGGATTGTAAATTACACAAGGATGGGTTCCTGCATTTTGAACTCACCCCTAGTAGGTGCATGAAAAGAGAGACCTCAACAGGGCATTTTTTCTAACTCTGTGATTTCCACTGATATCAAAAGCCAGGACTAGTAGAAACCTGAAAACAAAACAGTTTCATCTCAAATGAAATAGCTAAGTAAATGGTGGCAAAAGCAAAATCATTTTAATTATTGAATAGTATATGGTCTTTAAAAGACATTTTTATTGATTTCAAAGAGGAAGGGATAGGGAGAGAGAGAGAAACATCAATGATGAGAGATAATTATTGATCGGCTACCTCCCACACGCCCCACACTGGGGATCGAGCCCATAACCTGGGCATGTGCCCTGACAGGGAATCGAACCTTGACCTCCTGGTTCATAGATTGACGCTCAATCTCTGAGCCACGCCGGCTGGGCAGTATATGTTCTTTAGTCATTATTTCTAACACTGCACAGGTTCTCCTATACCCAGCTGCTGGGTTAATGGGCTTTTTCTACTAAGGACCAGCTCCATTTACAAATGCTCATTTGCGCCTCTGCTTCATGAAGCCTGTAGTGAAGTGTAAGTTCAAGGCCTTCTTAATTCATTAGTCGGTAACTTATTGATTCTGAAAGCTACAGACCCTGTGCCTTGTCATCATTTTCATAAAGCATTCCTCAGGGTGGTGTTCACTGTAAAATATTGAGCTTATTAAGAGTTTTGGGGCTTCTGATTAACTTTCACAGCAAAAGCTATGTTAAGTAAATTAGGTACCAAATAAATCTAAAATGACTGTGGAAAGTCATCAGCTAAATTAAGACGCTGGCAGCTCACATAACAAGATGCAAAGCCCTGGTAATTAAGAAAAATAATCACCTTTGCTGCTGAGAGTACAGGTTTGACCCCAGTGAAGCAACTCCCAAGGCATGTGTTTTCTAATAGACAAATCTTGCTCTTTTGTTCTGCTGTGAAGGGGAAACAGGGCAAGAGATCCCTTTCTGTATTCCAGTATTCACTACATACCTTCATGCAGACAATTATATTTGGGGAATAATCTAGCTTGAGGCAGAAGGACAGAGTCATGGAATTACCCAAGATCTCTTGTAGCTGACTCAACTCCTCTCCCTTCTTTCCTCCCTTAAAGAGGCAACAACAAACAAACAAACAAACAAAAACAACACAAAACAAACAAACAAAAATCACCCTTATAGACTCATTTACAGGTATGGTCATGTGACCAATGAGATCTGAGTGGGATAACTGGATATGGGTTCTGGGAAACGTCTTCAAAAGGGACAGATGCGAGTGGCCTGACCACCTTTCTTCTGCTCCTTTGTCCTTCTGTCCTTTCCTGCTTGGAAAGTGACCAGGCTGCCTGGCTGGAGGGCAGCAGCCATGTGTGATGGAGGACAGAACAGGAAGCCCCATGTCTACTGGTTGCCTTCTTATTTGGGAGAAGAACCCCTATCAGTTTAAACCATTTTCAGCAGGATTTTATTGTTTGGCATCAAATACAAACCTTTTAGGATTTTTTAGCTCAGAGGATAGGTCCTCAGCAGTGCTGTTGGGTTTAGTAGAAGTAAAATAATAACAACCAGAACAACAGTAAGGGTAACAATGTACATGACACATTTTCAGACAATGACATGAACTTTTCTGGAGAACTCAGGGCCGAATCCATGAATACAGGACCAGTGTAAGCATTATTGTCACCTGGCCCTTCAATTCCCTTCTCAGGAGATAATTTTCCATCAATCCCAGTGGACTTATTTGAGAAACAGGATTATATCTTCCTTGCTGACTTCTTGGAATGATGCATCTGTGTTTGCTTTCTTGGGATCTAGCATTTAAACCCCTCCTGTTCCAAAGAAAGCTTCTAAAGGTTTAAAATAAGATGGGGTTTCTTGGCTATACCACCTTCACCTGCCATACTTGGGTTCTTTTACATAGTCCTGGAAAGTGAAGCAATGAGAACAAAGATACATTCGGACCAAAAAGAAAAGGAAGAAGGGAGAATGAGAGAATGATGAAATTTAACTTTCATAGAACATGATCTCCAGGTCACACTCTGTCATGCCATCCACATACACTTTGGACACTCCTTGGGCATTCAAGAAGGCACTAGAAGGTGGAAGAGATGCTGGAAACAATTTGAGAGGGAGGGATTCCAACACCCCTGATGGTAGAGAGGAGCCAGCTGAAGTTCGATTGTCTGGGTGTGCTGGAGAATAAGCGTGCATGGTGGCATGATGCCCTCTGGCTTCACTCAGCTGGCTGTGAGCAGAGGGACAGGAAATGGAAAATAACAGCTGCCCACACAATGGCCATGGTGGGGACTCTCAGGAGGCTTGAGCCATCTGATTTTCACCCCGACTGATTGTTTCCATTACATGGGAGTAATTTCATTCCTTTGAAAATCACTATGAACTTTGGGCTGAGAAGAAATGGCATAATCTGTCACTTAAATGTGTGATGTGTAATGGGGAAAATATGGAAAGAGTTTGAAATCTTGTTAACAATTCTTAACATGAACAATTTAAAATTCAACACTGCTTCAGATCAAATAAATGATGTCACCATCCTCTTTATAATTCATCTCATAGTAAATAAACACTTAGCTTTCATGATCTTCCATAGAGAGGTCCTATAATGACCTAAATAAAGCCAACTGCATTTGATGGGAAATATCCTCAAGAGTACAGGAAATGGTACTGGACTGGGGCTTAGAAGAGCTGGGTTCAGTTCCACCTCTGCCACTATTTATGTGACTGACCCTGAGTCACTTCATCACTCCTAGGCTGTAATCACTCATCTGTAAAACAGGAAACTGGATTGGATGCTCTCTAGTGCCATTTCATGGTTCTATGGTGTCCGGCCCATCAAATCACCTAGGTTTCCTCTGTACATGCCACACAAGTTGGACACTAGAGGTCACATTTAGATAACCACTCATAACACATCCGTCTGAGCCTGGTAAACATGCCCCATTTCCTTCAATAGACGGCCCTCAGCAGCTAGATGGCGACTGGCCTAGTTTCTCATTAGAAACATCCTTAAATGAAATTGTGTTGTTTCCCTTTCTGGCCAGCTGAGGATTGTGGGGGAAAGTGAGAAACAGGTTTCTCTGACTCAGAACTTTCCCTTTGGGTTAAATGCTATTTTCTTTCTTTCACACATGACCCCCAAGGCAGGCCAATCATTCATCCATGGGGCAGATAAATTCTTCCTAAAGTTTTCATTTTTTTCCTCCTCCAATATTACTTCTGAGTAGCATGATGAAATGTTGTGCTGTCCAGCCCCCTTCCACCTGGGACGTGAATCATCCCCGAGTCCAGCATATCCACCTTGTATGCGTACCCACCATTAGTCACCTAGTAGTCATTTCAGTGATCACATTAGTTATCAGAGAAGGACCACATTCATATTACTTTTATTACAATATGTTGTTATAATTGTTCTGTTGTATTACTAGTGCCTAACTTATAAATTAAACTTTATTATAGGTGTGTATGTGTAGAAAAAAACATAGTATCTATAGGGTTTGTACTATTTGCAGTTTCATGCATCCACTGGGGGTCTTGGAATGTATACCCCATGGGTAAGGGGGGAATACTCTATCCAAATGAGATGATTCCAATAACCATAAGTGGTAAGTGTTACAGAAGCTGCCCTGAAAGTACTTATAGATCAGTTACCTGCTGGGAAAGGAAGGTGTCAGAGAGTCTATTTAGGAGTAATTAGAAAAATTTAAAAATTTTTAAATGTTTATACCCCATTTAAGTTCTCAGTAATCCAGTTATATCAGTGATTGGTAGTGCTTTGTTTTGGAGGCTCTTAAACTGCTGCTAGCTGCTGCTTCCCCACCATGGAGATTCTATTTTTAAAAATATTTTTTTTCATTATTAGACTTTCTATTTGGTTATCTTACAAATCTCTCTGCTCTTTTTTCCCCCAAATGCCCCATTTTGCCTAATGAGTTCTATTTTTACCTCATCTTGATGAACATTTTAAACATATTCATTTTAAAATCACTTTCAGATTAACCTAATATTTGTAGTTCTTTGGCTATAATTTCTCTTATTTTTGCACCAGTTTATTATCGCTGAGCAAAGTGAATTTCCTTATTTGCTTTCAGCTCACCTGCAGTGGAAATTATCTTCTTCAAGTGTCCTGTGTATACCTGGGCTGCAGAGACAGCCCTGTAGCTCAGTTTTGAGCTTATTTCTGACAGGGTCCTAAGAGGTTTGCCAGTTTCTCAACTCTCTCTCTCTCTCTCTCTCTCTCTCTCTCTCTCTCTCTCTCTCTCTCTCTCTCTCAAAAATCTGGCCACCCAGATGCATGCAGAGCAGTGTGGGAGTCCTGGTCTTTCAAGGCTGACTCTTACTCCAATAACAGGGATTGTCACTTGCTTCCAAGCCCCATCCTTGCACTACAGACAAAGGTTTCCCCAACTCCAGCTTTGTCCAGAGAGTTTATTCCATTTCCTCCACTTGCAGGGACTATGGCCTCTGCTCTTGTCCCCCTTTCCTACATGCCCCAGCCTGTAAACTGTGAGAAAACCTGGGGTCAGGTTTGCTTACTCGTTAGGGCACGAAACCCCAATTCTACTCAGCACCAAGGGGCCCCTTCTCACTTCTGGCACTTAGAACTTTTCCTTGTTTTTGAACTTGACAAATATTGTTAAAGTATTTACCCAATGTTTCTGTGTATTTGCTGGGGAGGGAACTGAATCCAATGAGTATTTTCTCTCCAAGGAGTATTTTCTCTCTTTCCCATTTCTCTAGTTGGGGATGAGAGCAAGTTAGGGAAAATTTTTGTCTATATATTTTGAGGATATGGTAGCTTTGGAGGGAATTGATGCAGAAATTACCAGCAGTGGTGACCCCATATATTCTAGAATGAGTATGAAGATAGTCTTCATGTATTTATTATTATATATTCTGTAAATCCCTGAGAGGATTTGGGAGGGTAGAAAGACAAGAAGTTAGGAGCTGTTTTAAGCATTGGATTTGGGGAGATGTAACCTAATTTTAAGGGTAATGGGCTAGAGCTGCTTTGATTTCGGGGACAATTTCAGTTTTGCAGCTGTTGGAGAAGGAACCCACAATCTGATGAAATACATACCACCGCATCCTAGCTTAGGAATAATCAGAATAAGAGAAATAACAGAAGTGTGTTTTTGTGTGTGTATCTCAGGACTTCATTTTTTTTAATCTATGAAAGAGTTTCTCAGCCTCAGCACTGTTGACATTTGGGCCAGATTATTCTTTGTTGTGGTGGACTGTTCTCTGAGTTGCAGGCTATTTAATAGCATCTCTGGCCTCTATCCACCAGATGCCAGGAGCAACCCACAACCTTAGCTGTGGCAATCAAATGTCTCCAGACATTGCCAGGTATCCCCCTGTGTGTGTATGGGGAAGGAGGATGGACTCCACCCTCCCTCTATTGAGAATCTCTGATCTTTGAGAACAGGGATTGTCCTATCTAATTGGCTCAATCAATCATATGACCAAGATGTACTGAGAGCTTTCCAGGTAGCAGGCCCTGGCACACAAAATAAGTGTAGACCCTCTTCTAAAAGTGTGCACAGCCTCACAGTGGAGACAGATATGGGAACAAATATGGGGATTATATGACAGTGTCAGAGTGACAGAGGGTGTGGGGACAGACTGGGGAGAGCCTGAGAGAGGCGACACTTGGCTGGACTTCACCCAGGAAGGGGGATTGTGGGGCAGCCCAGAACCAAACATGCATGATGATGAAGGTAAGAGAGCAGGCTGTGCTCAGAAAAGCCAAACATCAGCCCTTAACATTTGAAAGGGATGCTTCCTTTTGGGAATCCTCAATATTGAAAACACCATTATGACACAGAGTTGTCACAGGACTGTACCTTTTTATATTCCTAAAAGCAGCACACAAGCGTTCCAATCTTCACCAACACTTGTTCTTTTCCGAGTTTTTTGGCTTTTTTTTTTTTTTTTTTTTTTAATATAGTAGCCATCCAAATGGTGTGAGGTGGTATAGTTTGCAATATGGATTTTGATACAGCCTATGGGTTCTGTTTCTCTGGAGAACCCCGGCTAATGCCATTCCCCATGACAGTTCTCTACACACAGTAGTCAAAGGGAGCTCCTTAAAGGACAACCAGCATGCCACTCCTCTGGTCAAAGAAATGCCCCAATAGTCTTCCATTTCAAACAGCACCAGAGCCAAGTAATTACATGGCCCGTAAGGTGAGGCCCCCGAGGCGAGGCCATAGGTGCTCTGGCCTGTGTGTTCCTTTTCTAATGCTGTTTCTTTCTCTTCTCCCCTTTAGGCTGGTTCGAGTTAAAGAGTGCTGTTGCAAGGAAAGAGTGGGTAATGTTATGGACATACATGGACAATACAAGGTATTGTATTGTTTCAAGGAAACAAGTTACCTGTCGGGGGCCTAATGGGAGTCAGAATTGGGAACAGGTCCATTCCTCAATCAAATATCAAGGCTATCCTTCCTGTCTCTCAGGAGTTCACAGTCTCTCTTTGTTCTCCTCCCCACCCTACCCCCACATCTGTTCTCTTCTCCTCTGCCCCCCTCTGCTTGCTCATATTGCACGTGGCCTTCAAGTGGCTGACTCATGCCCCAAGTCACTAGTCATTCAGCAGTATTAAGTAAATGCCTATATGACAGGCCCTGTGGATAAAGCCATGAAGAAACCCAACAAAGATGTTGTTTTTCTAGAGCTTAGGTTAGAGTGTGTGTCTGGGGTGGGAGTTGGGGGGAGAAGGAAGATATAAAAATAAACAAGATGAATATGAAAAGTATATATTACACCACATGGTTAAAAGTGTTTCAGGGAAATAAAGCCAGGAAGAATAGAGAAAATCAAAGGGGTGTGATACTATACAAGGTGGTAAGGGAAGGGCTCAGTGAGGTGACTCTAAGGAAATCTGCAGGAAGGAAGGAAGGAAGGAGCAAAGAGAGTAGGGTGGCTGGGGAGAGGAGGGTGGGGTCAGTTGTTGTGTGACTAAAAGCAGATTAGGAATGTTTTGGCTTTTACTTTGGGCAAGACAGCATTATTGGAGGATTTTGAACAGAGGGATTCTATGATCTGATTCCCATGTTAACAGAATCACTCTGATCATTGTGCTGAGAATATTGCAGACTGTAGGGAGACAAGGACAGGAGGCAGTCCATTTAATCAACAAACGACAAGTGTTGGCGAGGATTCGGAGAAAAAGGAACCCTCGTGCACTGCTGGTGGGAATGCAGACTGGTGCAGCCACTGTGGAGAACAGTATGGAGTTTCCTCAAAAAACTGAAAATGGAACTCCCATTTGACCCAGTAATCCCACTCCTAGGAATATATCCTAAGAAACCAGAAACACCAATCAGAAAGGATATATGCACCCCTATGTTCATAGCAGCACAATTTACAATAGCTAAGATTTGGAAACAGCCTAGGTGCCCGTCAGCAGATGACTGGATCAGAAAACTATGGTACATCTACACAATGGAATACTATGCTGCCATAAAAAAGAAGGAATTACTACCATTTGTAGACACCTGGATGGAATTAGAGAACATTATGCTAAGTGAAATAAGCCAGTCAATGAAAGAAAAATACCACATGATCTCACTCATTTAGGGATAATGAAAAACATTATAAACTGATGAACCAAAAGATAGTTACAGAGGCAGTAAAGCATCAAACAGAGTGTCTAATTACAGCGGTAAGGTTAGGGAGAGGTGGGGGAAATAAGAGATCAACTGAAGGACTTGTATGCATGCATATAAGAGTAACCAACGGATGCAAAACATTGGGGGGTGAGGGCAGGTATGGGAGTGGGGTGGGGGGGGGCAATGGTAAGATATGTACACATATAATACCTTAATAAAAATTTGAAAAAAAAAAAAAAAGGCAGTCCATTTAAAAGGTAATTCCAATAACCTGCGCGAGTGGTAGGGCAGCTTGGACCAGCGTGGAAGCAACGAGAGCCTCCTTCTACTTTAGTATGGTTTAGAGTAGATTCTTTGTAAAGGGCTGTGGAATGGATGGGGCAGATACCAAAGCATGATCAAAACATGATTAACATCCTCTTTTAATAATCCTACAGATGGTTGCCACACTGGGTGTGAGCAAATAATCACCAAATGTGATCCCTGAAACCTCGGTCGTCGTCCACCTTGCCCTCTCCTTGGGGTATTGGATAGCACTTGTTCTAGAGGGGGGAACTAAATTTTAACAAATTTAGTTCAGTGAATTATTTAATTAGAAAAGAGCCCTTGCATATTTCACAGGCTTTTATCTCCATTCTGAAATTAGTCTATAACTCCTTCCAGAAGACCTGGAGCCATCCTATTGATGTTCAACACATCACAACTGCCCTGGTGGATGCCAGAGAAAGATTATGCTAGAAGGTATTAACCTCTTACAGACCTCACCATGCATCTAGTTGATTCAAAGGCTCTTGAGGCAATTTAAACACTTTTGCCCATCTTATCTTAAGAAGATAAATGAAATGAATTGAAATACTGAAAAACTTATTAAGATAGTTTGGGGATTATTCTAAGTGGAAAAGGAAGATAAACTCCAGGATCTCAGTTTGGAGGACTCATGCACAGTCCTGGGCCTCTTCCCTTTGTGCATAGTAGGGCCTCCAGGGACGGAGGGCGGACAAAGCTCTCCCTGGTAATGCACTATCCTGGCGCCTCTGACATGCTCAGAGTGAAGCTACTTCACTCAGTGCTTACAAAGAACAAAAGGAACCCAACCCAGATGTTCCAGAGGCTGCACTTGATCCTCAAAGTCACCCCAGCATGCCTCAGACTTGGAAGTTTGGAGGAACAGGAAGAAGGCCACAGGGGCTTAAAACAATCTGTACCAACCATCTTTTTGTTCAGACTTTGCAAGTTCTGTTTTTGCCTCTAAGTGTCAAGACCCGGGAACCTTTTTAAAGAATAGCCATCCTTTGGAATTAAACCTCTTTTAATAGTAACCTTTTAAAGTCAAGACAGATTCCAGTGTCGACATAAAAGATAGCCTCAGGGAAGCCCAATTCTCACTGTTTAGCACTTTACAAAACTCTCTTCTTTTTGCCTTTGCACTATAAACCTGTTTATGTATCATCCAGATATATTCCACATTAATGAAGAATTAAGTTTGTTTTTAGCAATAATGCAAATGCCTGAAAGTCTTTAGACTCTCAAACAACTAAGTTCTACTTTTTGTCTGCTATTCATATATAAAAAGGGAAAATTTCCTTGATACTGTTTTGAGTCCTCACCATAAAAACTGTCATCTCAGCTGACTGACTGAAGTGAAAAACTAAATGTTTGTTGATTTCCAAAACAAGGTTTCCATTCTGGGTTCCCATTGCTCATATGTGATCACATGCCTTGTTGTGAAATTAAACTAAAAACAGGAGTTCCTACTCTCTGGATGAATTCCAAAAGATAATGTATCTATGGTAGCCTCCTAGTCATTACTTTGTTAGCCACACAACTTGGAATAATTGCTTCTGCATTCACTTATTAAACCTATACCTCTGTTCCCATAACAGATCTGAGGCAGCCCTTTGGAAAATCAATAAACATCTATCTCCACCTCACACATGTAACAAAGCTCACAGTGGTACTAATGTTTTTATCTAGAAGATATCTAAGTGATTTTATCTAAAGCTAAAAATTTACATATTTTATGCATTTTAAATTATTTAAAACTACAGGCCCGGAGCACGAGATTAATGCACTTGTGGGGGGGGGGGGGGTCCCTCAGCGAGGCCTGTGCCTTCTCACAGTCCAGGAGCCCTTGGGGGATGTCCAACAGATGGCTTAGGCCTACGGGGAGTGGGCCTAAGCTGTCAGTCAGACATCCTTAGTGCTGCCGTGGAGGTGGGAGAGGCTCCCACCACTGCCGCTGTGCTCGCCAGCTGTGAGCCTGGCTTCTGGGCTTCTGGCTGAGCGGCACTCCCCCTGTGGGAGCACACTGACCACCAGGGAGCAGCTCCTGCATTGCGTGTCTGCCCCCTGGTGGTCAGTGCGTGTCATAGCGACTGGTCATTCTGCCATTCGATCGATTTGCATATTACCCTTTTATTATATAGGATAATCAATTATAATTTTGTATAATGCTGTGTTCCTGAATATTATAACTCCACAGAACTTGAAATTCACAATTTTTGAAATTCACATTATCATGAACAAGTTGACCATATGGTTCAGTTATATGTGAAAGCCAGCCAAGGTCAGGGTCGCCACTCCTTCCCATATTGTCTTCTGTAGCAGGTGTCACTTTGGTTCTCACTCATAAGCATCAAGGACTGAGGAGAATCTTTTTTTTTTTTATTGATTTTTTTTTTACAGAGAGAAAGGGAGAGGGAGAGAGTCAGAAACATCGATGATAGAGAAACATCAATCAGCTGTCTCCTGCACACCCCCCACTGGGGATGTGCCTGCAACCAAGGTACATGCCCCTGACCGGAATCGAACTTGGGACCCCTGAGTCCGCAGGCCAACACTCTATCCACTGAGCCAAACCGGTTAGGGCTGAGGAGAATCTTATCAGTTGTCTTTTCAGTCAGCTGGTTGGCATAGATTCTACTTTAATTGGAACTCCATCATTGCATGCTCTGTAAGCCAGCTTTCTTTCTCATCACCCCTCCCTCTTTTGGGATATTTTCCTCAAACTTACCTTTGGCCCACCTATCTCTTTCTATGTGATTAACTGTCTCTGAAGTTTTGTCACAGTTTTCCACTGCTGCTTCCAAGGTCATTTGAGATCTGTGTGCTAGTGACTATTACCATTCTGCTATCAATTGTAATTCCTTTTATATTGGCCTTTCCCAAACCATATTCCACACAACACTAGTTCCTCCAAATGTTAACATGTATTATAAAGAAAGGATCATTGTTAATATGATTTGCAAAATGCTGGTGATTATTACACACATTAGTATTTTAAAGGCTCGAAGAAGTCCTACCAGTAAAGAAATTTGCTTAATTTGGCGTAATACAGCATTTCCCAAATTTATTTGTCACAGACACTCACCCCTCCCCGAACCCCCCCCCCCCCCACACACACACACACACATACTGCTTTCATGAAATACAGTTTGGGACATGAATATTTATGAGTCTTGCATGGGGTAGACAGCTATTATCCAGATAACATAGCTGTGGATATATTTACATGCTGAGATAATTACTATTATGACTCCATCTTTGGCTGGAGGTTGGAGAATATTTTCCCAAGGATGTCACTCTTTTGCTGAGACCTGAAGGTAAAGGAGCTGGCTACCTGCTGGTGGAGTGGAGAGTGTGAGAAGCCTTTTCTAGGCCATGCAGTCCACCCTTCTGTGTCAGTGCACTGGCTTCTGGGCTTATAGGTCTGCCCAGAAGACAAGGATTCAGAAAAGATACTTTATTCTCTGACATATGGCTATCCATTTTAATCTCTAGTAACACTGAGATTCCCTTAGAGAGAGAAAAGGAAAGAATAGAAAAGCCACTAAAGCTTTTGGGGGAAACAAAAACCCTCATAGGATTAGAAGACAGCTGGGATGTGGGAGGTGTAGTTGGAGGCAGTGAGGAGGGAGATGCCAAAGCTAACACCCATTTTTATAACAAGACTTGGTTATTTTTGCAAATAATTGTACAGATTGTTCAACTGTGGTCTATGAAACACAGAATTCACTCATCACTAGTTATAGGATATTATATAGTATAAACCTCAAGAGTTTAGCATATTTCCCATCATATATTTGTTAAATAAATGCTGAAATTATCTACCTTCACCCATGAATGGACTAAACTTAGTTTTAAAGGATTGAGACCAGGTGCAGGAGGCATTCATAATTAGGGAAGCGATTATGGGTTTATTTAAAGACCATAAATTTGAGGCTTCTTTCTTTGATTAAAAAAAAAAGATTTTCTAGCAGAGAGAGAGAGAGAGAGAGAGAGAGAGAGAGAGAGAGAGAGAGAGAGAGAGAGAACAAGCATGCAAGAGAAAATGCACAAACAAAATACTTAGACCTTGTGTTTAAGTGGAATGGATTATCATGAAGGGATGGGGTCTCAAAGGGTTGAAGCTGAAAGGACCTGGAGCACCGGGAACAGACTGTATTGCTCGCAAGCATTGGCAACCCATTGAGCAACATGGGATTCCAGCCTGCCTTCATGGTGTACACTCAGTGCCATGAGATTTTCTCATCTCATAGCAAATCCAGTTCTACTATATTGGTCCTGGGGGATCAGGGAGCAGAGGCAAAACAGAGTAATGGGTTGCATTGCCAGAGGCAGCCCTTAGAAATGAACTCTTCCATTCCCGTTTTGTTCGGTGGGTTGGTGGTATGGTAAAGTTAACTCATGACTGTGGGTGGTGACAACACAAAGTGGGAATCATTCTCATGGGCTTGCTCTGGAGGAAGCAAGCACCACTAATTTGTAGTTGAAGTTCAGAGAATCTCTGTGTGACTTAACTGTCAATATAATGAGTCTTCATTGTGGGTTCTGGAATCAAATGGACTGAACTTCGAATCCTCACTCAGCCCCTTAGTCAATGCTCTATCAGTTAGAATCTGTTCAAGAAAACAGAGCCAGTTACTAGGTGAAATTTAATATGGAGAACTAATTACAAATGGAATGAAAGAGCTAAAAAGCTAAACGGGAGACAGTGAGGCCACCCAAATACTAGCAAAGGAAGGAAGCTGTTTTCACCCCTAGGACTGGATGGTGCAAGGGAGGACGGGACTTCCTGGTGGTAGCTGGGAACACGGGAGAAAGGCACTCTCCTGGGATCTAAGACATGAAGAAGAGGCAGTTATTGCCAGATATATGAAGTACGGGGGGCTTCTCCCTTTATTCTGCTATTTAATTTCATGCCAATGAACCTCTTGGTGAGTCAGAAGCCAGTTGGCAAGGGAGCCTGGGAAATATAGTTTGCATAGCCGGCAAAGCAGAGGAAGGCTGGAAAATAAATGTGAGAGCAAATAAGCAAATGACAGCCCAGGAGCTATGTAATCTTGCTTCTTAATGCTCTGTAACCTCAGTTTCCCCATTTGTAAAATGGGAATATTATTCCTACCTCTTAGAGTTGTCGGAGGATTAAATGACTTAACATATGTTTCAGCTGGGTTTTCTTGGTTGTAAGGAACAGTCTCATTCAAAGAACCTCAAATAATTGGGGTTGTAGAGGGGAGACCATTATAAAGATCCCTGTGAAACCAAGGAACTTGAGGTCCAAGACCAGGAACAAGCTTAATAGTAATTGATGAGGAGCCAAAGTCAGGAGCCTCTGGGAGGAAGAGCAGGAGTGACTGCAGAGCTGGGTTTCCCGGAGGCTGAAATCAGAAATACCTTCAGAATCCGGAGCACTCCTCTGGACTCAGTGGGGGGAGTTGTAGAATTTCACTTTCCTTGTCTACATTAATGGGACTCCAAATTTCTCTATGGGTCTGGTTTCCTCTTTTAGCTGTCAAGTGGTATCTTTATTCTCCACTCTAAAGCTTACACATTTTGTGATCTCAGAGTTCCTGCTTCCTCGTGACTGTGTCTTGATGGTGATTCATCAGAGACCTTTCCCCTCTCTGCTTCCAGATCATTCAGCTTTAGTTTACATAGAAAATTATTTACTTCTCCACATGTTTCCTGACCTAATTTCATTGGAACAAGAGTCATTTGGGATCAGTTCTTTTGCATTTGGTAGAAGTTTTCAGTCCAGGCCCCTCCTAGGAGCCCTATGGCTTGGATGCTTTGGCCCTTGGTCCAGTGAACAATTTTGAAGGGAATAGGACAGGGTGATATGGTCCAAAATATGGCTGCCCAGCACGGTCCCATTAGATGGGGCTGTGGATGAGTAATAGCCTGCGGTTTCCCTTCTGTCCCCACCTTCTATGGGGCATTTTGGTTCCCATAGCCCCACAGGAGTTAAAATGCCTGGCCATCTCTGCTTACTTATGGTTCAGACCCAGTGGTCCCACTCTCCATTTTTTCTCTTTCTACTGTAGTACAGAGGGATATGTGTCTTATTGTGAACATGGCCATGCTTCTTTCTATTTTACAAATCACAGCAATGCTTTTGGAACAAAACAAAGCCTCATATTTTGAACTTGCAACACCATCTTGATTAGAATTTATGCCAATAATTTCTAAATTTTATGACTAATACAAAGCTGGAAGCTATCAAAATTAAGTTCCCATAAGAAACTCAGTTAAGAAGAATGGGCGACCAAGTGGAGGAAAGAGTTGAAGATAATCTAGCTCACAGATTGAGAGAACAAGAAGATGTTGATATCACTGAAGGCAACTGAAAAATTAAATTCGAGTGTTGTGAGGAATATAACTCAGGCACAGGCAGTTTTAGAGACAAAGGTAAATGTGAGCTGCTTATCTTAAAATCAATAACCTTCTCACAAACCAAACCAATAACAAAAACTCATAAACAATAAAATCAATAAACAAGTGGATGAGTGGGTGTGCTGAGTGATGAAGGGAAAATGAGCTCAAAAACAATTTTAGAACTGAGATGAGGTTGAGATATTTTGTCTTAAAATATCAAATCCTACTTGCTTCTACCCATCATGCACTGGCCAAAAATCCCAAAGCAATCAACATAAAAGTCAAGAATAAACCAGGACAAGAAATATATGGAACCATGTGAAAAAATGAACTTGTACATGAAATTTATTGCTAAGTGAATAGGGTTTCTAGGGAAGAAAGGATCACAGCAAAGCATTTCTCAGCGCATCTCAGTTTCTGCAGTGAAGGTGGACAGAGGAGGAAGAGGCAGACCTAATCCATTCAGCTCGGTCCCCCACACTTCAGGGTCTATGTGGGTCCAAAGCAGTGCCCCAGACTGGCTGTGAATGAGGACACGGTTTTTCTGCAACCTCCCTATGGCCTGTCAGGACTTACATCTATTGCTCTGTCCACCAAACATTTTGGGGCCCTCTCTCTTTCTGGAGTTGAAGATAGAACAAAAGAGAAATGAGAAAGGTCTGGCCTTGACAGTCGCAGAGAGAGAAAAGCAAAGCTTTCTAAGGATTAGCATGTGTACTGCGGGGCTTTCCCTAGCAGCACACCTATTTCCATTGCTTGTCAGACTTATGGAGTGAACCCCGTTGATTAAGGAGTGAGGTTACTGTCTTCAGGGAAGAAGACTTCCCTCATTGGAAATATGCTGGCGGGACTTGCTGACTGGAGAAAGAAAGGCTCGTTTAGTGCTGCCAGAAAAGAAAGGTCCTGGCTGACATCTATGGGATTGTTCTTGTCTTCAGACCAGACGGGAATATTGACTAGATGCCTCCTGAACTATTGTCCTGGGGTTGAAGAGTGGGTGGGGCCCTGGTGAACCAGAAGGAACAAGTCAAAGTGAGTTGGATTTAACATGGAGGAGTTAGCTGAAGCGTCAAGGGTCCTGGGACCCCCTCAGGGTCCTGACACCCTCTCACAGTGTGGCCTGGATTTCTCTCTCCTTGTCAACAAAAAGAAGGATTAGACAATATTATTTTCAAAGTCTTTCTAACTCTAGTACCCAATCACATAGGTTGGGTGGGAGATGGGGACACACAGGGCACAGGTTCAGTTAGAAGCTGAGGGCACAATTTAAATTTAAACATCAAAATGACAAAAATGGTAAAGAGAAGAAAGAACCCAATTCCTCTCCTCTCGGAAAGATCAGGAGATTTTAGATCTGATCTCATCAAAGTTTTTTCCTCTTTTCTCTCTCTCAGAAAAAAAAATCACACTGGTTTTCACATTTAAGGTGGGAGATCTTCATTTAATAATCTTAAAAGTGTTGGTATGAAGCTCACTCATGGCCACACTGGGATATTACAGAGGTTGTGTCTAACGTTTTTGTTGTTTTACTGTTTCAGATCCACCCCCTCACCTTTTTCTTTTTCCAGATAGAAGAGTCCAGAGAAATGCCTTTTTAGATTCAAGATGTTAAATTCATTCACTATTTATTCAATATTTGTTGAGAACTAGCACTGAGATAGATACCCATGAAAAGGAGGGAACCAGGTATGATCCCCATCTTCTTAGGACCTATAGATTTGTGTGCATGTGGAGGGGGCACAGCCTGGAAACAGGAAAGCAGAAAATAGGTAGTTGTGTACTTGGTAAGAGCTATGAAACTGACAAAGGGCTGAGAGAAAGGGCAGGGTGGTGGTGTGCCCAGCCTTTTTTGAGCTTATATTCTAGTGGGGGCTGAGAAACTCATAAACAAATATGTCAAGTATGAAAGAGGTTAGATGTTGATCAGGGGAAGGGTATAGGGAATGCCAGGGATGATGGGATGCAGTTTTAAATAGCATTGCCAGAGAAACCTTCACCAAGAAGAGAATATTTCTGCAAAGGCTTGAAGGTGGTGAGGGAGTAAGTCATGTGGATTTCTGGGGGAAGACTTTCCAAGGAGAATTACAGCAAGCCAACACTCCCTGATGCAGGTATATGTGAGCAACTGCTGCAGGTTGAATGAGGAAGAAGGTAATGGTTATGTGGTCAGAGGGACCATGTAGGGACTTTTAGGCCACTGTAAAGTCTTTGGCTTTTACCTTGAGTGAGAAGGGATGCCACTGGAGGGTTCGGAAATGAGAAATGTTAGGCCATGATGTTATTTTCAGAGGAACATGCTAGCTCCTTTGAGAACAGACTATAGAAGGGCAAGGATTGAGTAGAGCGATACTTACACAACTGTCACAAAAATCCAGGTTCACTTAAGCAGAAAAGAAAAATATTATTGAAAGGATACTGGGTGGCTGATCAAATATCTGAGTGGTCTGAAAGCCAGCTCCACCATGGTGTAAAACTGGCCTCATGATGCCCTTCCACTGCCAACACCACACCCTCAGTCTTGTAGCCCACACCCCAGTGCCCTCTGGTAGAACCACTGCTTAATGTCATCACATGCCACTTCTGATTGCTGACTGGCCTTCTAATTCTAGGTCTGCAGCTTACCTGTGGTTGGTGGAGCCTAGGTCAGGTAGCAATGTCCATGCCCTCGCTACAAGGGCAACAGACTAAATGAGTGTATGACACTCGTAGCTTCTATGAAGGAGAGTGAGTGATTCCCACCTATAGGACAGGGATTCAAAATGTTAATTTGCCAAAAGGAATGACAAGTCTAACACTCCTGTCCCTTAGCCCTTGCATTTCTGCCTGGTTGTGCACCAAATGGCAGTTTGAGGTAAGTCTTCTCATGATTTTTCCACAATGTCAGCAGCAATGGATTATCATTGTTCCCATAGTTACCCACAGTACATTTTCTCAAGGTTGATGATTCAGGTACATAATGTGAGTCACGCTGAGATGCTATTTCTATTGTTCTATAACACTTTACCTATTCTATCATTTGAGGCATATTGATCGCCTCCTTCTGCTCCTTTCTTATCACTATAATTGACAGTTCAGAATGGGGAATAGATGGGATATTGAAGAGATATATGGACTCAGGGATGAGTAATAAACACCCTGGTTTTCTCACAGCTGTCAATATTGTGAGATGATTCATGTTATTGAATGAACCAAACATTTGAGATAAACAGAATTTAGAATCTGCCATTCCTCACTTATTTTAGAGACTGGACAACAAGGCATTGTGTCACATCCCTTAAAGATCCCTTCTCTCCTCCGATCCATTTTCTATTTAAATTTAGTATTAATAGGTACACAATGACTTAGGAGAAATTCATATGACTTTCAAACTCAGAAACTAAAATGAACCAAAATCTAATTCGTCATTTCTACTTGCAAAACTGTTAAAGGTTTATATTTGCAGATAGTTATTAGAAATTGGGGGTATAGTACCCTCTTCCACGTTTGTTTGATATTATGCTTTCAATTTTTACTTCTTCCTTAAACCTTTAAGATCTTATTGAGATTTTAAAAGACAGTTTCTCTGATAAACTAAACTGGGGAGCTATTAAAAATGCCTAAACCTGGGCACACTCAAGGTCAATTAAATCAGACTCCTACCCACCCTTCATTCTAATATGCAGCCAGGAGCTGAGAACCACTAGTCTAGGCCTTGGAAACATTTGGATATTGAATCAAAGAATATCCAGGTGGTGGCTCCTCTGGTAACTGAACTTGACTCAGACCAGACATGGGAATATACCAGATGGCCTAAAGATAGTGTAGGCTTTACAGCAGGGAGGGATAAGGTACTAACTTGGGGCTGTGAGGGGTGAAGTGGCGAGGTTGCAGGGAAAGCTGGTGATTCCTGCCAAGGTCACACAGTTGTATTCCCAAAGAAGAGTTAAAAAGCTAAATTTCACCCAAGGATGGAATCAACCTTAAACACAGGCAGATAATTGTCTCAAATAAACAAGAGAGAGGAAAATGGGTCAAAGGGTGGGCTGCTAGGACCAGAGAGAGACCTACAGGGAAGATAACAGAGGGAACTGCTAGGTTGTGCGAGACTTTGGTTTGGACGGCAGTGCTGAGAAGGTGGTGTCCTGAGAAGCCTAACTCTCAGAAGCAGCAGCAGAAGCCCTAATAGGCATGGCTGGCCCAGGACTAGTAGGATCAGCTCTGGGGCCTGTGCCAGCTGCTGCAGCAAGAGGATCTCCCAGGAGCACGTGGTGGTGTAATTTGGGAAGCCTTCCTGGCTTCCTTTCCTCCATGCCCAATTCCCCAGCCTTCCTAGGATTGTGGTCCCTCAGCATCCCTTAATAAATCACTGTTGTGCTTAAGCCAACAGGGTAAGTCTGTGTTTACAATGGAGGACTCTGAATGATACACATATGTTCTTAATACTCATTCAATTCAATGGGATAAAAGATATTATTCCTATTTAGTAAAAAGGAAAGTGTGTTTCAATACACATGGATTCTTTCAGTAACCTCCCCCTTCCCTTCCCACACCCCCCCAAGATCATGAGCGGATCTCTGTTCTTTAAAGTAAGAAAGGGGGGGTACAGAATGAAGACCCTTACTGAGTACCGTGTGTAGGTCGTCAGAGGTCTGAGTGGTGCAGGGAAGGGGGCCAACAGTGCAGGTCCCCATTCTGCTCTGTTCTTTTGGCTGCACTGCTTTTCCTTGGTGGTTCTCCAGGTTTCCCACGTTCCCTCTCCTCACTCTTAGGGGGTCTCTTTCTCCCGGAATCATCGACATTTCTAGGCTTTGCTCTGGCTTCTCTCTTTTTTTGCCACTTGCTTCTCAGTTTTTCATCAATTTTTTTTTTTTCTGTTTTTCTCCCACTTAATTCTCCTGGACTACCAGGTTATGATATTCTCAATGGTTGGCTTTTATAACCTTCAGAGTGTGCGCCGTTGTCTGGGGCAAGAAATGGTTGCCTTGTGTCTTCTGTGATCTTCACGGTTTTAATCTTCCCAGAGTGCTCGCTCCCAGAGGCCTTTGGGGATATTTTCAGGTTTGCAGCTGTTGTGAAGAATAGGATGTGCCAGATGTCAGCGTAATATCAGTTGACTCTTGATGCGTTATTATTATTATTTTGGAAGTAAAATCTTGCCTTTGGAATCCCTCGCCTATTTTTAAATTACTTTGCATTCCATGAGCTCAAACTAGTTGAGCAGTGGGGGGCAAATGAGCCAAAGTATTTGTTGTGCTAAATTCAGGAAAAAGCCAACTTGAATTAAAAATTGACCTCAGGTAATGAACAGCATAAATATTGTTAGATGATTAAGAAACGATAACAGTGCTGATTCTAAAACTATCAAGAAAACACCTGAACACAGTATAAATAAGCAAAATAGAGTAATCCAGAGAGAGAGTTTTTCACTTTCCCAATGCCAGGTAAGCAAATATCCTATCAGGAAATTTCTTACAGTTCCCTTTCTTGAGAGATTGGAAAACCTATTCTTTGTCTAGTTTTTAGATTCCCATTGGGTCTTTTACATCTGAAATAAAGACCACAGTTGGCCTAATAACATGAGAAAATAAAGTGACTCAACTTCTTTAAAACACAACTGTCTGTGCACGGTTTTAGAAAGTGTGGAGCAAATGGGTTCAGACAGAGCACAGCTCTCTCCCCTTTCCCTTCTCCCACTGAAAACGTAGAAAGACAGACCTCTTACCCATCTGGATCTTACCGTGGAGCATTGTTACCTTGGAATGTTCTGGGCACCAAATAAACAAACATGAAGCAGAGCAAAGAAAATATTGGGGGAAAATATTGATGGTGCAGCACTTTGCTTTATTCAGAGGAAAAGGTCATCCATGAATTCATCCATTCATCCATCCATCTATCCATCCATCCATGTAGCTTAGAACTAAAATTTAGATGTGTACATGCAAAGAAATGAAACTAGACCACCAACTTACACCATACACAAGAATAAACTCAAAAAGGATAAAGAACTTAAATATAAGTCATGAAATCATAAAAATCTTGGAAGAATCCATAGGCAACAAAATCTCAGACATCTCTCGTAGCAATATGTTTATTGATACATCTCCTAGGGCAGTGGTCGGCAAACCGCAGCTCGCAAGCCACATGCGGCTCTTTGGCCCCTTGAGTGTGGCTCTTCCACAAAATACCACGTGCAGGCGTGCACGTACAGTGTGATTGATACTTCGTGGCCCATGCGCAGAAGTCGGTTTTCAGCCTGGGCGAGTCTATTTTTTTTTTTTTTTCACAAGTAGGTTTTTTTATTTGTCACCATTAAATGTCTGAATTTTAAACAGATTCTTGGACTGGAGGCTCATATCCATCAGCTCGTTCAACTTTAGCTCCTGTCTCATCCCCAGTAGCTTTTCCAGAACTGCTACCTTCACCATGAAGCTCCATGAGTTTTCCCAATTCAAACTTGGGCTTCTTCAGCATTTTGACTTTTATAACAAAGACATCATGGAGCGGATAAATAGATTGGCAAGCCTTTTCTATGTCTTTTCCAATGCTGTCTGGAATCAATTTATTGACCACTTCTTTCAAGTCATTTGTCTGCACCTCTCGGGTCATGATTTCCATCATTTTCTTCCGGATTTGGTGAACCTGCTGATGCTGAGCATAAGAGGTCTTCCGAATCTGATTGTTGCGTTTTTTAGTAAAACCAACACAAAAGAGACGAAGCAAATAACCATCAGTAGTCTTGACATCGACATGAGCTTCAATCATGGTCTACCACTTCTTGACCATAGAGCACATTTTGTCATGGGTAAGATCCATGCCATGGAAATTAGGCAGTTTTTGCCCTGAACATCCTCAGTAATTAGCTTGAATTTTCTAAATGCAACTTCATCATTCTGCAGATCAGCTAGGCTCATTTCAAAAACACGACTCTTGAGACCATCAGATGCAATTTTGGTTCCTTGAGTTCTCGTAACCAGTGTTTTTCCAATATTTCTTATATTGAACATAGCTGGTGCTTTCACATCATACCACTCTTTTTTAGAAAATGGATCAACCACTTTCTTCTTGGCTCCCTTTTTGCCGCCTTTCGTAAGGCGCTTATTCTTGCTCACCGCCATGGTGCTGCTCAGAAAGCCAAAAGGGCGAGTCTATTTTGAAGAAGTGGCGTTAGAAGAAGTGGGGGTGTCAGTCAGTCGGGCGATGGGAGACGCGGTGCAGGCGGGCCGCGGGATACGCAGCGCGGGGGAGGCGTGCGTGATTCATGCATGAGTTGAGTGAGCCAGTCAGCAGTCTCATGTGCAGTGGTTAGTGCTAGTCGCGTCCGCAAATCGCGCACGGGTGACAAAAGTACCTACTCGAAGCATAAAGTTACCTGTATTTTTTCAACCAGCTGCAAATCCTACAGGTATTTTTGTCATCAATTTAAGAATTGTAATTATTTTGTGTTGGTGGCTTTATTATTATAAAATGAAACGTTTTTTTTTTAGGTGCCCTGTTTGACATGGCTACAAAGAAGAAGCAAAGAAAAACGGAAGACGAAAACCATGAATTTAAAGTTGAATGGACCGAGACTTTTGCGTTTATTCAAAACTTAAATGGCCTTCCGACCTGTCTTATTTGTCAGGAAAAATTGGCGCATAACAAGAAATCAAATTTGGAGAGACACTTTACAACTAAACACGTGTCATTTAGAACTAAATATCTTGTCGGTGATGCAAGGAAGAAAGCAGTTGAGGAACTTCAGAAGAGTCAAGAAAAATCAAGTTCTGTATTTAATTACTGGATGCAATCCTCCAACAATGTTAATATTGCAAGTTTTGTGGTTAGTCAAGACATTGCTAAGAGAGGAAAACCATATACAGACGGTGAATACATAAAAAGTTGTTTTATAAATGCATCCGAAGAGCTATTTCGGGATTTTAAGAACAAAGCAGATATTCCAAAAAAAATTAAAGAGTTACCATTGTCTGCTAAAACAGTGAAAGAACAGTCAAAATGTCTTCGAATATAACTGACCGGCAAGTCAAAGATCTTAAATTGGTTTCAGCTTTATCAATAGCAGTTGATGAGTCTTGTGACATAAATCAGTGGTCAGCAAACTGCGGCTCACGAGCCACATGCGGCTCTTTGGCCCCTTGAGTGTGGCTCTTCCACAAAATACCATGGCCTGGGAGAGTCTATTTTGAAGAAGTGGCGTTAGAAGAAGTTTAAGTTTAAAAAATTTGGCTCTCAAAAGAAATTTCAATTGTACTGTTGATATTTGGCTCTGTTGACTAATGAGTTTGCCGACCACTGACAAATGATACAGCACAAGTTTCACTTTTTGTACGATTTATTTCATCTACAAGTCCTAAAGAAGAACTTTTAGGATTATTGCCACTCAAAGGTCAAACACTTGGCGAGGATATAGCAAATACTGTAATTGAGTGCATTGAAAAACATCATATTCCACTCGATAAAATTGTCACAATTTCAACAGGGCGAAAAGTATGACCGGTGTAAGAAACGGGTTTGTTGCTATTTTGAAAGAAAAAATTAATCACGAGATACTTACCATTGCATTATTCTATCAAGAAGTGCTTCCTTATTAACAGAAATTAAAGCATTTCTCCTTGAGAAGGGCGTTCACTATCCAGAACTAACGAACGATCAGTGGATCCAAAAATTTTATTTCATGGTGGACGTTACGTCTCATCTAAATCAGCTTAATCATAAACTACAGGGGAAAGGAAACACAATTTTTTTCGATGTTAGAAGAAGTTATTTCATTCGAAAACAAATTATCTCTTTTTGCTCAAGATTTTGAAAGAGAAACTTTGATTCACTTTCCAAGCCTGTTGAAACATCGCCAAGAAAATAATTCTGATATTGACATTTGCTATTTCAAAACAACACTTTTAAATATGAGGGAAGCTTTTCTCAACAGGTTTCAGGAATTCAGAAACAGCAAAGCGACGTTAGCCTTTGTTAAAAAACCTCTTAATGCTACTGTAACAGAATTAAATTTTTCTCCCTTTAATATTGACATTGGCAACTTTGAAATGCAATTGCTGGATTTAAAAAATAAAGAATTGTGGAGCTCGAAATTTGAACTTCTTTGTGCTGATATAGAAATATTGGAGAAAAACAAATGTGAACTTAGTTCACAGCACAAGTGGTCTGCTTTGAAAGACCTGGAGAAGGAAGATATGTTGATTTTTAACACCTGGAATAGTATTCCTGACTCATGTAATCAACTGAAAAAACTAGCATTTGCTGTTCTTTCCTTATTTGGGTCTACATATTTATGCGAACAATCATTTTCAAGCATGAAACTTATCAAGAGTAAATTGAAAAGTCATCTTATTGATGAGAACCTGGAATCGTGCCTAAAATTAAAAACAACAACATACAAACCTGACTTACCCAAACTTTCCAAGGAGATGCAAGGCCGTTGTTCACATTAGTGTTTGTCAGTCATTGTCATGATTTAATTTTATGGATATTGTAAGGTAAATTGTAAGGAATTTAATTTTATCAATAAATAATATTGTTATCAGTATGATATCAAGTTTTATTCAACATACCTATAGTTTAAGACTTAAAACTTAAAGTAAAGTTTATTAAGTTAATTTTAGGGAACGTTGTGGAGTGAAAGAAGATGTAGTGTTGAGGATTGAGAAAGGTATGTTGAAATGGTTTGGACATATCGAGAGGATGAACAAAAGGAGATAGACGAAACAAGTATACAAGACGAGTGTGGATGGGAGAGTTGGAAGGGGTCAACCTCAGCGAACGTACCTCAATCAGATTGAGGACGTTTTTAGCAAAGGCCAGTTTAGGAGTACCCTAATTAAGTTAATAACAATGTACCTACCTATATAGTTTAAGTTTAAAAAATTTGTCTCTCAAAAGAAATTTCAATCATTGTACTGTTGATATTTGGCTCTGTTGACTAATGAGTTTGCCGACCACTGTCCTAGGGCAAAGGAAACTAAGGAGAAAATAAGCAAATGGGACTACATCAAAATAAAAACTTCTGCACAGCAAAGAAAACCATCAACAAAAGGAAAAGAGAGCTCACTGCATGGGAGAACATATTTGCCAATGATACATCTGATAAGGGGTTAATTTCCAAAATACATAAAGTACTCATACAGCTCAACAAAAAGGAAGACAAACAATCCAATTAAAAAATGGGCAGAGGACCTAAATAGACACTTTTCCAAAGAACACATACAAATAGTCAAGAGACTTTTGGATCAGAATGTTTCTTAAGCCTGAGTCTTTGTAAATGGTGAAAATGGGCTTCAGTACTTGAGTTCTGGCTAAGAAAGAATTCAAAGCCAAAATTCCAACTTGCAAGAGAAAGTTTATTTATCAAGCAAAGCAAAAAGCACACTCAGAAGAGTTTCCAGGGGGCGGCTTTAAGAGCTGCCCTGGGTGTGGGCCAGGGCTCCTTTCCACCTTTTGGAGTGGGTAACTTCTTTCTTCTTAGAGTTGACCGATAGCGGCCTGTCTGGTCATGTATGGATTCACATGAGGCTTTTCTCCAGCCCCCTTGTTCAGGAGGAGGATCTGACCCACATAACCAGGGACGTCTTGGGGAGAAAAGGGTGCCCCAGGGATGAGGTCCTTGTTTTCTCAGTTGTGCCCATAGATAGGCACCTGGGGCTTTCTGCCCTGGTGACCTTCTGAACCTGGCCCATCGTCCTTGCTCTGCTCATGTCTGTCTAATTGTCATCCACAACTTTAGTAGCTCCTTGCTATCAGGTGTTTATTTTACAAAATTTGGTGAAATGAAGACACTAACTCAAGGCTGGTTTATGTTTGTTTGTTTTTGTTTTTTTGCTATCATAAATGTCCATATTATGACTGGATCATCTTTTTAAAAAATCTCTAAAATGGAGATAATAATTATACCAACCTCATAGGCTCTTTGTCAAGATTGAATGAGGAAAAAAAATATATATAGAACAGATTTAGCATAGTGCCTCTTTAAATATTAGCAATTACTCCATTTTTTGCTTTTCTTATAAATCATTTACCGCTGTTTTTTGTTTTGTTAATCCTCACCTGAGGATGTTTTCCATTGATTTTTAGGGAGACTGGAAGAGAGAGGGAAAGACAGAGAAGCATCCATATGAGACAAATACATTGATTGGTTGCCTTCTGCACAAGCCCATACCAGGGCCCGGGCCGGGGAGAAGCCTGCAACCAAGGTACGTGCCCTTGACCAGAATCAAACACAGGACCCTTCGGTCCCCAGGCTGACGCTCTATCCACGGAGCCAAACCGGCTAGGGCTATTGCTGTTTTTTTTTAAACTTCATTGGCTTAACTCATTTTTAAAAGTTCTATTGAGATATGATTTGCATATAATAAAATGCACCCACCCACAATGTATTAGAAGTTTAGTTGCTTCATATCCCTACCAATACATGGTATTTTTTCCGTCTTTATTTTAGCCACTCTAGAGGGTATGTAGTTATATCTCCTGGTGGTTTTAATTTGCATTTCCCTGAAGATCAGCAATGTTGAGCATCTTTTCATGTGCTTATTTGCTATTTATGTCTTCTTTTGTGAAGTGATTACTCAAATCTGCCCATAATTAGCTGATTACTTGCCTTTTTATTATTGAGCTGTAAGAGTTCTTTATTCTGGTCCTTCATTCCAAGTGAAACGTGGAATTTGTTCACTTCTCCATCATTTCCTGTTATTACTTCTGTTATTGCCACCTGATGCTCCTTATGTAAGGTAGGTGTTCGTGCACTGTCTGCTGCTACATGGATGTCTTTGCTGGAAGCAACAGCAGTAGCTTTTCAGCTATTATAAAAATAATAAAGCTACACCCCCTGTGTCTATTTATTCACTCTTCCAAATGTCTGACTGAAAGAAAACACGAAAGTTTTTTTGGTTGTTGTTAGTTTGTTTTTACTTTTGTTAGCTGGTTAGATGGAACTTAAGCCAGAAAAGCTTCCTTTTAAAAGTTGCTACTGACTTCTTTGCCTTTTTGGGACTCAAGTGTCCCTTCTCAATTATCCAAACATAAGGTGAGTAGGTACCTAATACCCTGGAAGGTAAAATGGCATTTATGGCCTTAAAAAAGAAGGGGGGGGGGGAGAGAAGAAAAATCTTACTGCTCATCCCTTTAGCCTTTGTTATGGAGAGGTAGAGGTCCATTAAAGTATTATGCAGTGGTCCATAAAGAGTTAGAAAAAGTTACAGGGAGGGAGGTGAAGACGCCTTCTGGGAAGAGAGAGATAAGATCGTCTCTATTTTAAAGTTCATGGTGGTCCTGCCTGAACTACAGCAGCAGGAAGAGAATGGAGGGCCCCCTGAGGGTAACCACAGGGAGGCAGGGTGTCTGGCCCACACCTGGGCTGAGCAGTGGGCCTGCGTGTCCCTGTGGGCAGAGCTAGTGCAGCTCAGCATGAGGCTCAGGCAGGCTTGAATACCATACCCCCAAGACCTAAGGCGGAAGGGGCTCGAAGACAATGCTTATCTCAGGAGCCCCAGCAGGGGGCCCTACCTGGTCCATTTCCAACCCCAAACCCAGCAGTGAGGGGCAATGGCAGTCTCCAATACAGCCTGCTGTTGAACCCTCTAGGTCTGCAACCACTAGCACACATGGCTTTTGAGCTCTTGAAATGTGGCTTGTCCAAACAGATATATGCTGTAAGTGTAAAATGCACAATGGATTTTTGAAGATTTCACATCAAAAAAGAGATTGTAAAATATCTTAATTTTTTTTTGTTGGCTGCATGTCGAAATGATAATTAATATTTTGCATGTACTAGGTTAAAAATATATTACTGAAATTAAGTTCATCTTAATGTGGCTACTAAAATGTTAGATACCACATTTGGCTTATGTTGTGGCTTGCACTGGACAACGCTGGTCTACATGACGCTGTTCTCACTGCAGGAGCCATTTGGAAGCAGGGATTGTCAGTTAGGATGCTTTCGTATTCAGGTAACAGAAACTGCAACTCAAAGTGGTGTAAATAATAAAGAAATGTATTATCTCACAAAGAAAACCATCAGAGGCTGGGAAGAGTAAGGTTTGTTAATGCGCTGGCTCAACGGCATCCTTAGCCCCTGGTGCGTCTCACTTTTCCACTCTCCTCTCACCTAGCTCAGTTCAAGGTCGATATGTATATCTGTGGAAGCCCCAAAAGTCACGTGCAGACATTTTCAATGTCCAGAAGAAACAACAGGGGAGTTGCCTTTTATTATCCCTTTCATTAGGAGTGGAGAAATCTTTTCCAGAAGTATCCTGCCTGCTCTCATGTCCAATTGGCCAGAATTGGCTCACATAGTTCATGCTGTGCCACTCACTGGCTAAGTAATTGGACACTGAATGGCTTGGCATTATCTGGAATGAGACATCTGTTAGGGAGAGAAGAACCAGAATAGAAGGAATGGCTATTTTGGACCAAATAACTGCTGATGTTCTTGGACAATTCAGGGAGAGGGCTCAGGTCTTGCAAGGGCCATTCCACATGCCACTATTGCAACTAATTTAGTTTGAAACACAAATATACTATATATGTTTGTATACCCAGGCTACTGGAGCTTAATAAATAAATAACTTTACATAAACAGACAACCAAAGCAAATAAAATCTCGTATCTCAGTGTGGGAAATGGAGAGAACACTGTATTCCAATCAAGAGACTGGGCTTTGCTAACACCTTGTTTTGGCACCTGTGAAGCCTAACCTGGGCCTCAGCTGGTTAACCCTTTAAATGAATGTCCAATGATTTTGAGTCAAGATTGCAAAGTAATCACATGAATACATCTCTCTACTGTAATACAAACAGGAATGGTGATATTTATGGGATATAAAACATTAAAAATACATGTCACACTCAGAATCAGAAGGGAAAAAAAATCTTTTACAATTAAAAATAGCAAATATTTGGAAAGTTGAAGTCATGGGGCATGTGGAAAATAAGTTCCGTCAAAGTTCCTTTGGAGATGGAGGCCAGTGGACTCTACGCCTGTGGCAGACTGGTTCTCTGAGTTAAGCAGGGAGCTGGGACAGCACTCCAACCAGGGAACTGGAACTGAAATAACCACCTGACCGCCCTGGGTGAGTAGACATGTTGCACTTGCCCAGAGAGGCACGGACTGGAACTGGAGCCTTTGCCTGCCTTTGGAGCCTCTACACCACAGTGCCCAACCGTTCTTGTCCAAGGACCTCGGCTGCTCAGTTCCTGGTAGCCTAGGAGTCATGCCAGGGACCTAGTTTTTAATGCACTGATTCAATGGCGTGCCTAGGGCCTCCAGATTTTTTTGTTTGTGTAATGTACCCCCACCGCTCTCATTTGAGCAAACAGCTCCAAAATATTTGCCTAATTGGTTTTTGTGTTTTGTTTTTTTTTTACTAATTATATACGCAAACTATCATATTATTTCATTATAGGACAAACTTTTTTGAATAATGGGAAAAAATGTAATAAACCATACTCTTCAAGTTTCCTGCTAATTATGATGAGCCCATTCTATTATGAGCTAATAGCTGGTATTGAGGTTTTCATTAATGACATGGGGTATAAATCTATATTTCAAAAAACCTTTCTTGCATTTATTTTTTTCAATTACAGTTGACACTTATATTAAGTAGTATGCTAGTAATTGCTTAATTACAGAAGAATTAAGGACTAGTAGTAGACATAGGTATAAAGGGATCCTCCCGTAAGTCCAGTACTCATCTGGCACCACATACAGTTATTACAATATTACTGACTATATTCCCTATGCTGTGCTTTATATCCCAGAGACTATTCTATAATCACCAGTTTGTACTTCTTAATCCATTCACCTTGTTCACTCAGCTCCTAACCCCTCCCCCGCCTTTCATCTGGCAACCACCAGTCTGTTCTCTATGAGTCTGTTTCTGTTTTGTTTATTCATTTATCAAAAAGCCTTCTTGATAGTGGTTAGTACTTTTAGCAGACTTCTTTGCAGATCTGATTACATTGTAATTGCTTTTGTTTTGTGATATGGTTAGAGGAATAGGAAGAATGTCTGGGCTGCTATTTTCGTGTTCTTTGCTTGAGCTTGCACTACTAATACTAATTTGTAGTTATTTCGGCAGGAATCTTTTTAAGTCAATTGTCCAAATTGTTAGTTGGCAGTACAATGAGAGCCAATGAAGAAATGACAGTATGAGGGTCAACCATTTCACAGTGTAGAATTCCCCTTTTTCCCTCAGGATAACTTCAGCTCTGTTAGTGACCTATGGCCATCTTACATATGGACCAAGTGAGGGCAACAGTGTCCTTAGGTGTATTAAAAGTTGATAAATCTAAATTCCTTATGGGGGAAGATGCATATAAATAGCTTTGAAAGTTCTGCCCATCTTTCTTTAGAGACAATGAGTTGCATTTTTTATTTGCTAACTCAAATAAATCATTGTTGAAGATTCTGGCATGAGTATAGGATGTTTAAGTATGTCCTCTCCACCTCTAACATCTACCATTTCCATATTCCATATGCCATCTCAGGTATCTTGCCCAGTAGCAGACACAGGCTTAACAGAATTCAATTTTATCTCAGCAGAGGGCGTCACTTCCTTCTAGGAATGTGACAAGCCCTTAGCAACAAGAGGCTATCTTAAGACCTGGGACCTATGGAAAGAGATCATGAGAGCATCTCTATGTCTGTGAGGGCTGAATGAAACTCACTTGCTCACTCATTATCCAACTTAATGTGCTCATTTCCTGGGGAGCTGAAGTGCAGAGAACTGTTCAGAATTCCATGGTTAGCTGATGACTAAACCCAACACCTGAATTCAGGGTTCCTCCCCTCAGCCCTGTGCACTCTCTCACATTCCTTACAGCTAATCTGAAGTACAAGTGTTAAGCAATAGTAAGGCTAACCCATTCCCATTTAATGCAATTACTGATACACTTGAGTTTTAATCTATCACCTTGTTCCATGATTTCAATCTCTTCTATGTCCTACCTCTTCTATGATTTTTTTCTTTTGTTTTCTGACTTCTTTTGGATTGACTAAGATTTGTTTATCGTTACTTTTTGCCTTTCCTATTTTGAAGGATTTACACTAATTATCTCTTTTTTTAGTGGCTAGCTTACAAACTATTTTTCCTATTAATTTATTTTTAACCTTGCATTGTTAACATCAAATCTAATATAAATAATGATCTTTATCATTGGCCTATACTATTCAGAAACATAAACACTTTAATCCCATTTACCCACCATCCAACTCATTTGCTACTGTTGTAGAAATTTTAAATTCTATGTAATTTAAATTCCACAATGTACTTTTTCTTGTCCTTTATTTCTTCTTGCATCTCACACTTTCCATCTGGGTCATTTTACTTCATCCTGAAATATATCTTTTAAAATTTACTAAACTTTCTCATTTAAAAAGTCTTTATTCATCTTTATTATTGATAATATATATGAAATAGAATTCTAGGAATAGAATTCTCAGCAGGCATTTGTTTTCTTTCAGTATGCTGACAATATTTTACTATCCTTTAACACACATTATTGATTTTTAGAAATCAGATGTCAGTCTAACTTTATGTCTCGAAGGTAATATGGACTTTTCCCTATGGCTGCTTTTAATATATGGTATATATACAGTTCAATTTCTTTGGGTTCTTGTGGTTTTACTGTGCTGTGTTTGAGAGTGTTGTATAGACATACTATATAGAATCTTCAGATTGATGTCTTTCATTAGTTCTAAATATTCTGTTGTTACATATTAAACATTACCTTGGGATATCTCTTTTCTTCAAACAAGAGTCTCTCTCTTCTTCAATTATAGCAAGGTGGTTTTATAATTTGTGGCTAATAATTCCAGTACACATTATCTCCACTTCTTACAGGCCTATTTAAATTGTCTGTTGTTTCTGCTGGTTCTTGCTTACTATGTTTTGTTTCTCTGTATGACTGACAATTTTTGACAGTGTGTTGGACATTGTATTTTAAATACTATTTCTAAGAATAATTTGAGGCTTAGCATGATAGTATCTTCTTCCAAGGAGGATTTTTATTTGTGATGCCTGAGGTGCTACCAGTCTGAATCCATCTCAAACCAAGTTCAAGGCTTGAGGTTCCCTGAACCCCTCAATGACATAAAGCAGAAGGAAATTTTTTTAAGGGATTGATTTATTAGTGATTCACCTTACTTGAAGCTGTAACTCTTTAGATCCCACTTCTGGAAGGTTTGAAGTAGAGGTGGTTTATTAGAATCCCCACTTCTCATAGGTTGCAGGTCTTGCCTTTTGGCCCCTGGCCGTAGGAATTTGTGAAAAGTACAGTTTTGCAGCTGTTTCTTTAGGATTGGCAAATGCCCTAAAGATTTGAATATCAGTCTTCTTCTCTGGGTTCTCCTCTTCTACATTTTGGCTTTCAAACTTGACAGTACCTTTTTAACCACTTTGATGCTTTTAAGAAGATGTTTTTGTGTATTTTGTCTAATTCTTTAGGTTTTCTTAATGGGAGGGTTGGTCCAAATTTTCTAGTCATCAATTACTGAGAATAGAAGTTATAATTTATATATTCATCAGAGAAAAGGAAATTTTTCATAGTCTTCTATTTCTACTTCCTGTTTATGAATTGTTAGTCCCTATAGAGCACTTTACAGATGCCAAGGATGTAATATATCCCACAGAACCAAAAGTTATTATGCAACAATCATCAAATCCTTTTAAAGGACCCCATCTGGTCTGATATGAAACAGTTCATAAGATAATTTTAAGTCATGACTACTTCTGGCTTTTGGGATTCCATATAATAAACTTGTACCCCATCATAAAAATATAATAGAAGATCCTGTGATACATTTACAACCTATATACCTAATATCATAACCCACTAAGAGCCCTTGCTTTTCCTACTAAACGAAAGCTTCAAAGCTTCTTCCCCTTCCTTTGCTTCTTTCAGATGTTTTCTGTTCTCTCCTTCTCAATGAGGCCTTCCCTAAACATCCTGTTGAAATAGCAAATTACCCCTCATTCTCACACTTCTTAATTTCCTCCCATCCTTGTCTTCACATCCTCTACTACCTTACATATTATATATTATATATCCTGGATCTATTTATCACTGCCTCTCTGATCTTGATAAATCATCTTCACCTCTCAATTCCTTGGTTTCTTTAGATATAAAATAGGATTAAGAAAAGTAGCCCACCATCCTTCATACGGATGTTTCACAGATGAGTGTAGTGATAGATTAGAAAGTGATTCTACAAAGCTATTTTAAAAACAAGAAAGAACTAAATGAAAATTCTAGAACTGAAAGTTATAGTATCAAAAAAATTTACTGGTTGGGTTTAACAGTAAAATAGAAAGAACAAAAAAAAATAGCAAACTTTAAAATAGGTCAATATAAATGATCCAATATGGAGGACAGAGAGAAAAGAGAGAGAGAGAGAGAGAGAGAGAGAGAGAGAGAGAGAGAGAGAGAGAGAGAGAAAGAGAGAGAGAGAGAGAGAGAGCACGCAGATCCTCAGAAACCTGTGGACAATATCAAAAGTTCTCATGAATGTTCAATGGGAGTCACTGAAGGCGAAGAGAGAAAATGGGGCAGGAAATAATATTTGGGAAAAAGGAAGTTTGGAGAAAGAGATAAATTTACAGATTTAAAAAGGAGATCAATCCCCACACAGCACAGATTTAAACACACACACACCACACACACACACACACACACACACACACACACACACACACACACTCACACGCATATTAGAGTCCAACTGCTAAAAATCAGTGCTAGGGAGAACAATCTTGAAAGAATCCAAAAGGATTTTTTTGACAGTCTCATTCTACACCAAGTAAAATAATGCAGCCAAAGTTTAGTGAACTTGAAGTATTGGGGAAAATCTTTCAGTGGAGGAGAAATTGCTGTGTTTCTCTACATAGCACATCCTATATGTCAGGAGCTCATTGACAGTGAGAGCTGGGTAAAAGCAGGTGGGTGGCTAGACAGGAGGTTAGCAGCCTGTTGTTTTCATTTCGGTTGCGCAAGGTCTTCTGGAAGAGACAAGATGCTGCAGGCTCTCAGGAAGACAGAAAGGTTTTGATACAAATAGCTCTAAAATCAGGGAAAGAGAGAAGTGAGATCCTCATGGTAAACTTGAAAATGGCCTGACCAGAAAGTATAGTGCTTCTTGGAGCCAGGGGATTTTCTGAAGTGGAATTAGAGGGAAGAAATTTGGGGAGAATGGGGAAGACCCAGAAGATTTTGATTATTTGACAACATTTGTTTCCTCAGCACGATTTTCTTCCTTTCTCTCACCATCTAGTCTAACCCTTCTCAGGGTGGATAGGCCTCATGAGCAAGTGCTTTGAAACGTAAGAAGGCAGATTCTCCCCTCCCTTCACAAAGAAATCGCAGGGTTCTGGTGGCAGCTATAGATAAGTCCGTTTTCTGGGGGCAGAGTTGTGGCTCTGTTTTGGCAAATGTGGCCTCTTTAGTTGATGGCAGATGATTCTAATGGTTGAAAACAAATAAAATTCCCAAAGATAAACCCAAAGTTTGCTACTTGTTGTAATTATATTTTCTACACTAGCCTGAAAATGAGGTCATGGTGGTTTTGTTTTTAATGTAAGCCTCTTTTCCTCTTTTTGTTCCCCCTTCCCTGCCCACTTACCCTCCATCCCTCACCATCTTTATGCTTTAGGATTAATATCCTCCGGGGAAGGGAGGAGGGAGTGCAGTCTGAGAGAGAGCTGAAGGCAGGTTGCCTGCCGTGGAGGCCAGGGCCCAGTGTCAGTCCCAGGGCTGCTCACCCGCGGGAAAAGGTACAACCGCCCGTAGCATCTCAGCAAGTCTTCCAGCCTGTCTGCAACTCTTCCTGTAACCAGAGGCCTTTTCCTGTGTTTGAACTCTGCCAGCAATGGCTGTCCTACCAAAGGTAAACAGCAGCAGTCTAAGCAAACGACTCTTTTTCCAAAAGAAAGCTTTTAACTTTTCTTTTGGAGGAGGCTGGAGGGGGTTGTTTGAGGACTGGGTGGAGGGGGAGAGGGTGGTGGTGAGACCAGAGGAAACACAAGTGACCCTGAGCCCTGCCCTGCATGGTTTTTCTTTCTTTTTTTTCTTTTCACCTCCCTCATTATTTTTGGCTGGCTCCTTTGTGCAGGTCGCCTTCTATTCCTTGACAGCTGCTTTGAACACCAGTCACAACAGGTCATTTGCCAAGCTGTGCGCCTCAGGTCACATCGCACTGAGGCCTCCTGTTTGTCAGCTTCAAAGTGCCTCACAAATGGTGACTTATCTCCTTCGGGTTGAATATTAAAAGGAGGGGAAGCCTAGACAGCTCATGACACCTCTGGGATTCAGACTGGAAGCTTCTATCTTATTTCACAGAAGCAGCAATCAGAACCAAAGAAGATCTGTGAAGCCTACGGCAGGCCTTGTGGCCAGTAAGTGGAAGGACAGGGCCAGGTATGCTCATGTTGAGCCCCAAAGGGTTCTTCCTGGTCTTTGCACTTAAAACTGTGTTTCTCAAGAAGTCTTTGCCTCCTTGAAGGTGCCTCAGAGATGTTGACATTTAGAGGAGATGGGGGCATGGAGGGGGAAGGAAGATGCCCAGTGAATACTACTTCACCCTCCTCCTGCAATGGAGCCTCTTCTCTTTGGTTTCATTCTTTCATTCATTCACTCACTCATTCATTCATTCAACAATGTCTATTGAGCAACTTGCATGAGCTAGGTGACTTTTAGACACTGCAGATACAGCAATGAATCAGCTAAGTCTAGGTTCCTGTGCAACTTACATTGTATTGTCTATAGTAGTTTCTAAGTAGGATTATTTTTTTGGTAAAAGGTTTCTGTTATTTTTTTCCCTTTTAAATAAAATCCAATATTTAGCTTTCAGAGGATTAACTTGTATTCATCAAACACTCACAACACTAAGTGGAGATTTTACCACCACATAAAGCACATTAGCTACTGATCTTCCTATCCCTGGCAATTTAAAACATATCTTAGGTAAAGATACCTAAAAAGAGAACTTGCCCCAGACAGTATCACCTCCACTCACTGACAGATGTGGGAGAGAAATAAGAAATTGATGGTATAGGCAGTGAGCTGAACTCTGGTATATACGTGCCAGGGGTCACTAATGCATTTTCCTCACAGGTGTTCCTGGTAGGAGAGGATAGGTTTGGCAATACTCTAAAGTTGACCCCCTTTGTTTGGTGGTGGTGTGAAGGTGGGTGTAGCAGTTAACAGCCTTGTTGAGTTCCAGGGTCAAACTGTGATTGCTACCAGCAAATATTTCCACTTAGGATTTTTCATTTGAAAAATTAAGATCAAAAGTTGTAGATTAGCCTTCCCAGTGCTAATGTATTCATAATCTTTTGGGGCATAACAAACTACCCCCAAACCTAGTGGCTTAAAAAAATTATTACCCCCGCCCCGTGTTTCCCCATTTCTATGGTTCAGGAGTTCAGGAACAGCTTACCTGGGTGGTTTGGCTCAGGATCTCTCATGAGGTTACCGTCAGGATGTGGCAGGGACTGCAGTCATCTGAAGGCTTGACTGGGCTGGATGATCCATTACCAGGATGCACTGACAGGGCTGTTATAGGAGGGCTCAGTTTTGCTTCACGTGGCCCTTTCCACAGGTTGTTGAAGTGTTCTCATGACATGGCAGCTAATGTCCCCCAGAGCAAGCCATCTGAGAGAGAGTGAACAGGGAGGAACCTCAATCCTTATGACCTGGTCTCCTCAGTCACTCCCCATTACTCTATTCTATTTTTAGGAATAAATCACTAAGTCTAAGTCATTAGATCTCAAGGGATGGGGAATTGGGGCCATCTCTCAAGGGGAGGAATATCAAAGAATTTAAGATATGTACATATATTTTTAAAACATCAAATTTAGATTCCCTTTGCATATAAAATTTATTTTTTTTTCTGTAGAATTGTAAAACAAATCACATTTCAGCTGGTAATACTGCCCTATATATTTTTAGAGTAAAGCCATCACACCATTATCATGACCTCTTCAGATTAATAATTCATTAATATCTTTTAAAAATAGTCTTTTTTAATTCTAAAATTTTAAAATCAAGAGACTTCATATACAAAACCAGATTTCTGCCTTACTTTTTAAAAAATAAGGTAATCTGGTCACCCTCGGCCTATGTTCTCACATGGTCACAAGCCACTTCAGATGGGACATGGACTCTGATTTGCCATGTTCCCCACCATACCCTCTTGTATTAAACATGGGGCACTGAGTTCTACTTCATTTAATATTTAATTTTTATTAAATTAATAAATAATTAATATTTAATTTTACCACTGGTAGAAATTATTTAATTTCTTTAAATAATATTTAATATTTAAAGAAACTGAAAGGTGTGGCAATGAGGTTGAAGAAGGGAAAACCTAACCCCCTGTGTGGGCTGGATCCCAAAAGATTGGGAAATGAGACAAATTGTGTTTTTTTCATAGAGTAGCAGTAACCTTGGGTCTCACCAATATAAGGCTGTAGAGATGACAAGGATAAAGGCAGAGGTCTGGGCACTAGTCAACATGGTCTTAGAAGATTTGGTGGACGCTCCTAGGACAGAACCTGGCACTGAGGGTGAGCCATGAGCAAAACCAGCCCTCTGAGGAGACCATGAATCAGCCAACCTTGGTCAATGCTCAGGGCTAATGTCTAGAACTGTGAAAGGAAGCAGTGAGAGCCATGAAAAATAATGATATATAACTGTTGGCTAACTTTACCAAGAGCGAGAACTCTAATCATATAGAATTTAATGTATGAAATAAAGTTATTTCCTTTCCCTTTTTTGCCACAGACACATGCGATCTTAGGATGTTGGAGAGAGCCTGTAAGAAAAAGCCACTCTGGAGGAAGAGTGTAAAAGATGAGCTCTATGGATACTGGAGGAGAATGCTTGCTCACCTCTGACCTGGTAATAAACACACAGCTGCTTTTTAATGCAACTACTGTTATTCCCCAACTTAAAAATACTCACTTGCTTATATGAGATATTTGGATCTTAGAATGAATTTTCTTGTAGAGATTACACATTCCTTGGTGATTAAGTCCACAGGCCAGTCCTTAAGACCCATAATATACTGTAACTAAATTGTAACACTACCAATTCACCACGTTTAAGAGACTTTCCTTAGAAAATCTCAGCCTGGGTTCTAACATGGAATGCCGAGGGTACATTTTCTTCAACCCTAGTATTCAAACACTGAGCTCTACTCCATCCCTCAAATTCTTCACTCTTGGGCCAGCTTTGCAGATGCCATCAGCTTTTCAGTAATAGCACTGGGTATGTGAAAGAGGAAAGCAAACTCTGTTGGGTGACTGTTAAGAAATGTAGGCATGAAGATACATCTTAGGAGAGTGATAGCAAGGCAAGTAGACCAGAAGGTTGGGATGGGGCGAAGGCAGATAGGTACTCAGCTTTGGAGGCTCTGGGAATTGGGGATGGGGTGGGGGCATGGTAGAGGTGTTGCCATTTGAAAGTATGAACTTTCATAAGCTAGCTGTTTGTGTACCAGGCACTGCCTATATTCATTTTCCATCAGACTCCTGTCGTACAACATATCTGCGTAACTCGCAAACTGTATCATCCCATGATTTCTCTAGGCAACTAACACGTCCACCTGTATCTTCCAAGAGTCCTTACTGACACGATCAAACTTAGACTAGACTTTACAACTCTTCATCTGATTCTACTCTCACCTTCCACAATCCATTTTTTACATAATGATCAAAATTGGCTTTTTGAAATACATATCTGATCATATCCTATTCATGTGTAAAATATTTAATGATTTCTCATTCATCTTAAGATCAAGTTCAGAATCTGAACTTGGACTCACCAGGCTGCCCCTTGTGTAAGCTGCTGCCTCCCCTTCATTGCCTGGAGCATGCCTACTCATTCTTCAGGTTCCAGTTTACATGTCCTTTACTTAGATATTTTCTGATCATTTGTCCAGATTTTGTACCTGACTATAAGGTCTCTCAACTCCCAGATTTCCTCTTCAGAGCACTGACCACATTGCTTAGATATTCAGGTGTGATTTGTTTAGTGTGTCTCTCCACTACCTGGCAATAAAATCCAGAAGCATATTAATCACACCTAGCGTAGGGCTTTCTGGCCCATTAGACATGTGCACTGAATGGTTGCAGAATGAGCCTCTGTGCCATTTCTCTTTTGTTTTATAAAAGATGTTGTTTTCCAATTTGAAGGACAATTTATTGAGTTTTTACTGGGTAACAGGCAGTGTTTGTTTAGAGGGCAAGGCAAAGTAGCTTCACTGTTAAAAATTAGGGCTCCAAGCTAGAATACAGTGGGTTTGAAATTTTACTAAATTGTATGATATTGGGGAAATATTATAACTTCTCCATGCTCGGTTTCCTCATCTATAAAGGAGGGGAGGTAAAGGACAATAATCGCAGCTGCTTCATTGTGATGATTAAATAAGGTATGACATGTAGAGTGTTTAGTGCAGTGCCTGGCCCATGGTAAGTATGTGAAATGTTAGCTATTCTTATTCTTTACTCCTAATACTGTGAAAAATAGGTGTTATGTTATTATCCCCACTTGCCAAATGGGGAAACTAGATGCATAAAACAGACTTTCTTCAACAATTTGTCTAAGTAAATTCTTCATATCATCTTTTCATGCTAAAAAAAAAAAAAGCTAAAAAGGAAGAAAGAAATGAATGTTCTCACGTTTTGAGGGTTGGGACTTGGAGAATATCAGGGTTTGGCAAGGTGAAGAGAATAAATCAAAGAAACAAAGGAAGTGTCAAAGCAGTTTCAGGCCTGAGACTTGGCCATCTTTTCTGCACATTAATGTAATGAAACTTAGCCTGTCCGTGAGAAGCCCAGAGAGGGGGAGAAATCTGGAGGGAGATGGAGAGCTGATGGAGGAGCAGCATCTCCAGGTTGCAGTGGCTCCCAACTCCTTCCAAAGCTCCACAGGAACTCTGCCAACATCGCCATGTCCTCAAACCAAAGCCATTTGAATAAAAAAAAAATTCACATATGCCACGCATCAATGTGAGAGGAAATATGTGCCAAAGGAAATCAGACAAAAGGTTGTGAATCACTGGAGTGGGCATCTTCCTGGAGAGAGGTGAGCCCTGCATCAGACTTAAAAAAGACGTCTGGCAGGAACAGGAGTATTCCTGGAAGCCCATTAGAAATGGCCTTGAACTAGAAACAACCCAAATGCCCATCTTCAGTAGAGCAGATGCATAAACTGTGATATAGCCACAAGATGAAGTATTCTTCAGTCACGAGAGTGAATGCACTCCCACTACACTCAACAAGAGGGGTGAATCTCACAAATATAATACTGAGGCAGAGACCCAGAACACAAAGTACCGTCAGATGTCATTTGTTATGTGAATTTAATACTAGGTAATCCACATCTAGGTCAGGTGTAGGAGTTAGGATCCTGTGACCCTGAGGGTAGGTAGTGGCTAGTATTCTGTTCTGTTTCTGTTACAGAGACATGTTCATTTTGTGACAGGTCACTGACATGTACACTGTTCAGAACATATGTTCTATTTCAATCCACCCTCGCTCCACCACCTGCCATGGTCGGGGTCAACTTAGTCGTGGGTGGACAGGTAGCTCTAGCGTTCTGGTTAGTCAGAAGCCGGACCAGTACCAATTAGGATGCTTCGGAAGCGGGGAGCCATGTTGAGTAGAGCTTGTGTTTCTGTGGTTCTGAATTTGGTCATGGCTTTGGTTGCACTGAATTTTACACCTGGGTGTTTCTCCTTGTCCCAGATCCAGACCCAGGGTCTTGCAGCTCCCTTTCTCTACTCAAATGATCTCTAATACCCAACGCAATGTGTGGCTTACCTGCTGGGTCAGAGGTGTGGCCATATTCTGTTTCTGACATGGTTTCCTCTGTTGTCTGCATCCATTCCCATGAGGTAGTGCAGAGGAAGCGCCCAGCTGGAGTAGCCTGATGGAAATCTCTCCTGTGAAACCCAAGGAGAAATTTTGGCTTCTGGACACCCAGTGGGTGAGCTGACAAGTATCAGGGGCTGACTGTTCATGTGATGGCAGAGCAGGAAGGAGGGAGAAACCGGTTGACAGGCTGTATGAAGGGAACAGCTTGGCACAGGCAGGGCTGAGGCTCCCTTTGGAAAAACTATGGCTGAATGTCTAAGACCTGAGCTGCTTCACAGTGGTATCTTGAAAACATGAGACATCGCCTTCCAGGGTGTCCAGAAGTGATGTCCCCAGACCCCAACCGGACGCCACTCCGTGACATTGAAGCTGCGCAGCCCAGATGGCACAGGGCCCCGTGCAGGCTTCCTTTGGGCGGTCAGCTGGCTGGGAGAAAACAACGCACCTCAGCATGACAGCCCCTCATTCTGCAGACTTAAAAGGGAAATCCTCTGGACTCTGCCTGGGCTCCTGGGGTTCAGCCTGGCCAGCCCTGAGGCTGCAGGAAGAATAAAAATGTGGAAGGGGCTGCGCGCTGCTGTCACTGATTCTTCAGGTGACCAGAGACTTTTCTGTCCTGCAAGGATTTTGTAGCCTGAGCATCTTCGTTCCTCACATCCCCTTGTTGTCGCTGGTGTTGCTGCCACAGCATCCGGAGCAGCCTCTCCCTGCTTCTCCCTCCCTTGCCCTCACTCCACCTACTTCCACGTTTTATGCTACATTTCAGCCTTTACCTGAATTTGCTTCTCTACCCTCACAATTACTCCAAGGTTGCCCCAATATTGCTACTCCTTTAAAAAGTCCTCCTTGCTGGCCCTTCCCTAGTCCACTCCAGTCTCTCAAGCTCTTCTCTTGCTTTCTTGGGTTTTCATTTTCATTTTGCTTCCATGTCTACAAAGGCAGGATATAGAGAAAGGCCAGCAGAGGGCAAAGAGCGCCGAGCTGCACCCGGAGACAGAGGAGCATTTTGGTTTTTGTCCCTGATGTGTGACCTTGGGCAAACCATACAGACTCTTCTCTGGGTGTCAGCTTTCTCATTGGCACATGGGGTTGGGTCACCCCTGCCAGAAAGCCATGTGTTATGCCAGTATTGGTGCCATGGGGAATGCAAAGAATAAGACTCTTTCCTGGCTCTTACAAACCTACTGAATCACAATATATTTCTGTTCTCTCTAATACATAGACTAAATCAACGCATAGATAGATAGATAGATAGATAGATAGATAGATAGATAGACAGATAGATAGAAAATAGATTAATATAATTAACTAGAGGCCTGGTGCACGAAATTCGTGCATGGGGGTATGTGTCCCTCAGCCCAGCCTGTACCCTCTCCAATCTGGGACCCCTTTAGGGATGTCCGACTGCCTGTTTAGGCCTGATCCCACCAGGATCGGGCTTAAACAGGCAGTCGAACATCCCTCTCACAATCCAGGACTGCTGGCTCCCAACTGCTTGCCTGCCTGCCTTCCTGATTGCCCCTAACCACTTCTGCCTGCCAGCCTGATTACCCTCTAACCACTCCACTGCCAGCCTGTTTGCCCCTAACTACCTTCCCCTGCAGGCCTGGTCTCCCCTAACTGCCCTCCCCTGCAGGTCCGGTTGCCCCCAACTTACCTCTGCTGGCCTGGTCACCCCTAACTGCCCTCCCCTGCAGGCCTGGTCCCCCCCAACTGCTCTCCCCTGCAGGCCTGGGTCCCCCCCAACTGCCCTTCCCTGAAGGCCTGGTTGCCCTCGACTTCCCTCTGCCGGCCTGGTCACCCCTAACTGCCCTCCCCTGCAGGCTTTATTGCCCGCAACTGCCCTCCCTGGCAGGCCATCTTGTGGAGGCCATCTTGTGTCCACATGGGGGCAGCCATCTTTGACCACATGGGGGCAGCCATCTTGTGTGTTGGAGTGACGGTCAATTTGCATATTACTCTTTTATTAGATAGGATAGAGGCCTGGTGCACAGGTGGGGGCTGGCTGGTTAGCCCTGAAGGGTGTCCCAGATCAGGGTGGGGGTTCCCTTGGGGCGTGGGGTGGCCTGGGCGAGGGGCCTGTGGTGGTTTGCAGGCCGGCCACTCCCCCCGGCGACCCAAGCAGAGGCCCTGGTATCTGGGATTTATTTATCTTCTATAATTGAAACTTTGTAGCCTTGAGCGGATCCAAGACTCCTGCTTGCTCTGTGGCCACAGCCATTTTTGTTGGGATTTATTTATCTTCTATAATTGAAACTTTGTAGCCTTCAGTGGAGGCCTGGGCTGGCCAGGGTGTGCAGAAAGCTTGGCTTCCTCCATCACCGGGGGCAATCCAAGCCTCCTGTTTGCAGCCATCTTGGTTGGGTTAATTTCCATACTTGCTCCTGATTGGCTGGTGGGCAAGGCTTGTGAATATAGCGGAATGATGGTTAATTTGCATATTACTCTTTTATTAGATAGGATGGGGGGAGTAAACTGTTGTGATAAAAGAATAATTGTATAAGTCCATGGGACCAATAAAAGTGCTACAGAGAGACGGAATCAGAGTCCCTCTTTCCCCGCTATTACTGTAACTGCATTTTGTGATCAGGTGTAACTCTCCACCCCCTTTTTTCACAATTGAGTGAAATAGGGAACTACCTTAAAGCTGGTTTTTCTTTGGCTGCCACAGAGGTGCACATAACTGCTGGTTCCTGTTGGCGGTGAAAATGGTCTTAAGCAAATGAATGAAGGGCACAAGACGCACAGCACAAGTCAGAGAATTTTAAGCCAAGCGTATCCCTAACGCCTAATCCTAATTGGAGCTCATGCCTGCCCCCTGAACTCCCAAGTGCCCCTAACTTGGTAAAGGATGTCCCCTCCATTTTCTCTCTCCTTCTGTCCAGCCTCCCCACCCCTGAGGCTGGCGGGGCTAAGGCCTATGCTGCTTCAGAGTAGGTTGTGAATCCAAGAAGCATTAAGAATGTAAAGGCTAGGACAAAATAAACAACACTTCTGAGAAAACTATGTCCAGCACCAGTGTGGTAAGTTGCTTTTTAAACGTTTTTTAACTATCAGCAGAGATGGAAGCCTGGCTTGGTCCAGGGCATGAAGCTCAGTGAGCAATGCAGACTGTGCTGCTCGGTCGGTCCTGGGAGAACACTGCGGGTTCCGAGTCAGGCTGCAGTTTGCAGCAGCGCTGGTGTTTGCAAGGGCCTGGGAAGGGCCGCCCCACTCTTCCAGGCTGCAGGTCTGCCTCAGTTAGCACAGAAGATGCAGCTTTGCTCCTAGTCGACGAGAATGATTTGTTCCCCTTTGGCTGTGTCAGTTCTGCAAACGAGATACCAGAGCCAGCAAGCTCAGGAGAGCCTCCTTCTGGAACCCCCTTTGTTTGGACAGGCCAGGCCTGTGAGGCTTTTCATCTCTTTCAAGCTCCCAGGGCCCAGAGCATTTTTGAGGAATTCCTTTTTTTCAAAGGTTTTTTTTTTCTTTTTTTGCCCCTTCCAACATTTTGTTTAAGAGAAAATGAGATGTCTATCTTCTGTTTCCTTATTTTTTTTCAGGAAAGCAAAGGGTTGTTGACTTCCTCCCTCTCCCCTCCCTTCCTTCCTTCTTCCCGAAGGTACTCATCTGAGAAAAAGAGAACGAAGTATTGTTCCTGTTCTCTTTCTTAAGTCATTTGAAACACTGTCCCTGCGAGTTCTTTAAGTTCCCTGCAATCTGCACACGAGAAAAAGAGGGAGAGAGAGGGAGAGGCACAGAGAGAGCAAGGGACCAGGTAAAGCACGGGGGCTGCTGCAGCCACTCAGACTCAGGAGCTGGTAAGTTACCCATGCAACCATTTCTGCTTCCATTTCAGCGTCCCTGGGAAGGCACTGCCATGGGCGTCTCCACAGAAAATGCCTTACTGGGTGTGATCCTTAATCAAAGGGGACGACTGATGGATGGCCCAGAATTTAAACTTATATATATTTTTTTAAAAAGAGAAAAAATTGATGCATTGGAGAGATGAGGCTGGCAGAACTGGAAATAGAAGTGCATTGGGGCTAAGCAGGACATTGTGTTAAATCTGAATTTGGGCATAGATAACGTGGCTGCATTAACCAGGAGCCACTGGAACGTGTGAGGTGGCTCATTGGAGAATTCAACTCCTCAGTACTCTGCCTTGGGAACCTTACCATGATGTCTGCTAAGAATTGTGGTTTGCTCTGGGGCTTTTGTGACTTGTTGTCTAGATTGAGGTGCCCTTCTCTTGTTCTTTTCTTTACACTCAGCACCCTCCAAAAGAGAAATGTTCATTTATGACTGTTATACTGCATCGCCGAGGTAGGAGGGCAAAAAGAAGGGAATGCCACTTTGAATTGCACTGCGTGTGGGATGCTTCTGTATTCAGGCTCCACATGTGGGATGGGTGTAAATTGATTATCCACTGTCAATGGAAGATGTCATCTGTCACACAAAAGAAGACAAAGATTTGGGGGCTTATTGCTTTAGTTTTGGAAAACACCAGGTAACCTGAATGGGAGGGTTGAGATTGATCACTTGTGTCAGTAGGAGTGAAGAACTAAGCTATAGATGTAAATGAGACATATTCACCCAGAGCCTGGTTTTCCAAACTCCAAATAGGATGACATAGCAAACCAGTCAAGCTTAAAAACATACAACTTATTTTTTAAAGTCTAAATTGTTTCAATCAAGTTTGTCAGAGAGGATAATGTTACCAAGAACTCATGGTGGAAAGCCAGGAGGGAGGCAAGATCACACTGTCAAATATAGGCCAGCAAGGTCCCTCGGAAAGACTGTGTAAAATTACTAATGTTAATCATTTAATTCAAAGAGTTGTTGAATGGTTGAAAGACAAAAACCATGCAGAGTTTTGTGTGTTTTTTAAAATATTTATTTCCATGAAATCTACTGGTTGAAGTCACCAGTAGATTTGAAGAGTATAATAAAAATAGCCAGTCTCTCATTTATAAATTAATTTGATCGACTATACATTAACCACAATCAAGTAATTAATTTTTATTCAAAACTTTACTCAAAATCTTGATTCAAGAGCCATCCTCTTAATAAGAGTGAGAAAATATGATAGAACTGGATTGTTATGTAGGTCTTATTCCATTAGCAGACTTCTTTTTTCTTCTCCTTTCTTCAAGAGACTTTCCTTAGGAGCACTATAAAATGTGCAGTGTAAAAGAGACGTGATGAGTGAGTGCCTGCTTGAGGATGCAGAATCATTCTAATCACAGTTGGAAGTGCTTTCCAGCTCCCCTACCACCTACCCTAGTCTCCCATTTCATAGATCTTCTGGTCAGAAGGTAGCAGGAACGGATTGGATTGGGCACTCTGCATCTTTTATCAGCAATTGTGACCCCAGTAGAAAACTCAGGACTGCGATCTTGACTTGCTTCTTTCAGTTTCGCTTTTCCTTGATAATGTATTTAATTTTGTGCCCAATTAAAACAACATCACAGAATGCTCTCCAGTTTGGGTTATTGGATAAAAACATAAAATGCAACACACTATTTTTGAAAAGTGACAGCAGAGTTGCATTGACTAAAGACGAGCAAGGCGAAAGGTGAAGTGCCGGTGGCACCCACAGCAGCCCCCCTTCTAGCATGGGTCTCCACCGCAGCCTGAGGGTCAGGAGCTCGGGGGACCTTCTTTTCTCTTAAAAAAAAAATATAGTCAGTATTTCCATTTTGTTAAGTCATTGCCATGAGAATATTTGATGGGGGAAAAAAATTCAGCCACTGAAAGAGAAAAAGCCATGGACTAGTTTAGTCTGGTTAGTGCCAATCTGTGTTCACTCCATTCCAGGGAGTGAGCTGGCATCTATGGAAACTTCCAGTGTGTGATTCTTCTCTGGGGTCATCAGAGGCTCTTTTGTGATATCATCAGGGGAACTCCAGCCTGGGATGATCCAGAATTTGACACACAGAACATTTTAATTAACTGGTGCCTAAACTGTACACATACTCTAACTAAATTACAAATATGTCGCATAAATGCGCTGTTAGGATGTGTCCTGTAGGTTTGTGTGCTGTGATGTGGCTCAGAGCAACTAAAGCATGGGCTTCGTTGTTACACAAATTTGGGTGTGAATTCCAGTTTTGTGACTTACTGACTGTGAGCCTTATTCCAGGTGATTACTAACCCCTTTAAGCCTCAGTTTTCCCAAATGTAAAATTGCATCAACATAATAGACTTGCTGTGAAGATTAAATAAGATCATTTATGTAACGCAATTAACAATGCGTACCAAGTAGCAGGAGTCAATGTCAGTTGTGACTTCTTAGGAGTTGTGTTACTACTTACGGGTACTGTATTTTTTCAGTGCAGGGTTGGAATACATCTATTTTAATTTGTGTCATACTTCTTGATCAGTACTATACCTAGGGTCTTTCAGAACAAAAATTATTCCTCATAGGTTTCGAGTTGGGCACACATTGAGTGAAGATTATTATCCTGAACCCCAAATTCTTGTAAAATAAAGGAAGGTAGAGGCGAATGTTTTGATGTTTCCTTCGATAATGGCGGAAACGCCAGATTTAGCCTCATTAAAAGGCCATCTGTGTTCGGCAGAGCTCCGTGCAGGGGAAAGTTTGCCTTGGGATAAAAGTTTTCAATTCAGATGAATGTTGGAAGAGACTGCAGCCATCCTGTAGACATTTCATTCTCCCTTTCACCCACTTCCCAAGCTCTCCAGTCTGTGTCATTGGTGACCTGGCCGGGGAGGGTTGCAAACACTTTTGTTGGAAACCATCCTGGCAGTTCCATGACAGGCAGAGAGAAAAGGACTTGAAGTAACATGTTGCCCCACCCACCAAGGGCTCAACGCCCTCGGAGATCTTGCCTCAAACATTTTAGTATTGAGCCACTTACCTTCACACCAATAAACAGAACACAGGTGTCACCATTGTGTGTGTGTGTTTGGGGGGTTATCCAGCTGCTATTTTTCTCTCACTCTAAACTTTAAAACATATATGCTGATTAGTTTGTCAAGTAATAATGGTTCATTAACTTAGGTCTTAGTTCAACTTCCCTCTCTACTTTCCAAAAGCAAAACATACAACTGCAATACACACCCAAATCGACCACCAATAACCCAAACCCATGGGTTCTTTAGTTAGAATTAGAGGCTCTGATACAATAGAGACTGTGTGGACAGCTTAACCTTCGGAGAGCAAACTGAAGCTGGGTTGTTCCAGCAGAAGGTGTCTTCCACTGCAGCTCAGTGCAGTAGACAAAGGCCAGATGGAGTCAGATGTTTCTGTTCTGTTCTGCCACCTCCTGTGTGTGAGACTTGACAGGTTTCTTCACTTGCTTGGACCTCAGTTTCTCACCTATGAAATGATGAGATTGGACCAAATCAGTGATTCCTAAGGTGTTGTGTGTGTGTGTGTGTGTGTGTGTGTGTGTGTGTGTGTGGAGAGAGAGAGAGAGAGAGAGAGAGAGAGGGGGGGGGGGAGAGAGAGAGAGAGAGAGAGAGAGAGAGAGAGAGAGAGAGAGAGAGACTGTACCAGAGCTCATCTTCGGGCTTGTTTACACTCTTCTCTCCTGCCCCCTGCACGAGAAGATTTATGAGATTCTGACACTGACATCCTGTGATTCTCTCAAACGGATGGTCAGTGTCTTGTTGTCTTCTTCAGGGTTGCACTGACAATAAATAAAAGCATATGTTTTAAAAACCATGCTTCTAAGTGGAATTACTATTCTGTTTTGGATGTTCTCTCTGGAAATTACTCTTAAATATATCAATAGTTATTCTAGAAATCGTATAAAGTAAGGAATATGATAGTCAAGCAATCTGATAAGACTGATCAATGCTCTTTAGCCATACATATATAAATCGTAAAAAAGCAATTACTGAGATCTAGAAATATTGTGATTCTGTATGAATAGCCTTTTTTGATTTAAGCATTTCTGTATTATTTATATCTTATAGTGAGCATGCCTTCTTTCAGTAATCATGATAACACAGATACTACATTTTTCTATTCACTATTTAAAAATATTGGTAGAGTCAATCTCATAAATTTCTTTTGGTTTTACTTTTTTTCTACGTTGGAAGTGCAAATTGATAATAGTGTTTAAAAAAACAACACTCAGACATCATTAATTTTAAGAAAAATCTGTACTTAAAGGAAAAATTGTTTTGATTCTCCTGATTTTATTTCTACCTAAATCACTTGATATTTTTCCTCCTGTGTTTATATGGCCATGTAAGCAAAGCATCAACAGACACGGGTCTCCATCTGACAGGAACAGAGAGGCAACACATTTTTAAAAAAATATATATTTTATTGATTTTTTACAGAGAGGAAGAGAGAGGGATAGACAGTTAGAAACATCGATGAGAGAGAAACATCAATCAGCTGCCTCTTGCACACCTCCTACTGGGGATGTGCCCGCAACCAAGTACATGCCCTTGACTGGAATCGAACCTGGGACCTTTCAGTCCACAGGCCGATGCTCTATCCACTGAACCAAACCAGTTAGGGCAGCAACACATATTTTGATGTACACTTTCAGAAACGGCTAGCCAAATGCCAGCTACATCTAGACGAAACACCAACATTTAGATAAAAGAATAAGAACACATCTTCATCCAAAGTTATGTGTAATATGTAAGCTCACGAGAAAGCAAGCATGAAGACAGGGACTTCATGTGTTTTCCTGTATGCCCAGAACCTAGAATAACACATGGCACGTAGATATAGTAGATGCACAATAAATATTTGTTGAGTAGACGATTTAATAAGTAAGTGGTCTGTAGAGTAAAATATACTACCTTTATATACTGGCAAATGCAGCAGTTAATAGGTGAAAAAGTTAGTCAAACTTTTGGGGGGGTCTGGACAATGCCATGCCAGCCTGCCATATTGATCCCTCCTCTACACTGACTGGAATTGTGGCTCGTTCCACCATTCTGTGCATGGGCTGCTCCATATGGGTACCGTGTCAGCTTGGGAAGGGTGCCACCCACTTGCTCGTGAAGATAAACATTTATCAGATACACATAAAACACTGTTGGTTGCATTTTATTTTTCATACGTTTTCTGGGCAGATGATGGGTTAGCAGATTATTTTTGGCACGGGAGACAGAATGGTCATTTGTTTTTCCGTGGCTAAAAGAGCCGTGAGCCAGGATTCAGCCTTGTAGGAAATGCTCAGCGCTCCCTGTTTTTTTCAGCAGGGCTGTAAATCCAAGTTAAAGGGATGCCACTTGGGCTGAGTTTATACAAACACGAGGGGGTGGATTCAGGGAGGGAAGTGTGACATCCTTGTGTAGCACAATGCCCTTTCCTTTATGTAATTAGGCCATGGAGACAGCCAAATGACCAAGTCCTGGGTGGAGGCAGTTCTGCACTTATTTGGCAAATTTAAAGTGATAAATATAAATACAATAATAACTTTGGGGGGTCTAAGGTTTCTGTTATTTGTGGTAGAAACAAAAGAAGCTCTCTCTGTTCACATCGATAAAGCCTGTCTCTATAATGCCAAGTACCAGGGCGCACACAGGCAATTCTGACCCATTCTCCTATTTTCCTTTGCTACGTTAAGGCCTCACGTAAACCACATTCTCTGATGGTGGCTGATCGTAAGTGGGGGAATGAGATAACCAGATGAGCACCACCACCTTCAATGACAGCATTTATGGAGGAGTCACGATCAAGTTTGGGGCCTGCCGAGAACGCCACAGACATCATTTCACTTAATCCTCCCATTCTGAGAAGTAGGTGCTTTATTACCCCCATTGTAGAGATGAAGAAAGGCAACCACCTTGTTTAACAGAGAAACTACAAGTGAGTGATGTGTTCGAGGTCACCAGATTTGCTTGTTTACCGGTTTCTCGCTAAGAAGAAAGTGTCACCTGTAATTAATATATTTTTTTAAAATTAAGTATCCCTTAAGGCAGTGCTCCTCAAAAGTAGTCCAAGGACCAACAGCATAACATCACCTGGGAGTCTGTTAGACTCTCAGGCTCCGTCCCAGACCTCCCTCATCAGAATCAGCATTTTAAGACGATCTCCATGTGACTCAGGGCTGAGCAGCACTACTTTAGGGTTTTGCCCTGATGTGTACACAGATTGATTTTGGAGTGTAGGACCCTGTTCCAAAGAGTGACAAGGTTAACTTTGACCTTGTCTGAGACAACATAACTCCATCCCGGATAGTGGTGTTATTGGACAAATCTTGGGTCTCTTCAGCTCTGAGCAGCATTAGGCATGATTTCTGTGATCTCACTCAGCAAGTTAACCCCATCCCGAGGGATCCTGATAATCTCAGAGAGGAAAGGTCTGGGATATTGTTTTTCAATTGTGTTCTGAGCAGCAAACTTCAGAATCACCTGGGGCAGATTCCTAGGCCTTTCCCCAGATCGAATAAATCTGGGGAGAAGCCCAAGTCTCTGTCTAGTCCACAAAAATATTGGCCCAGGGTAAGAAAGTCTCAACAGGGTCAGTGGCAAGTATTTTAGGGACATCACCCCAAAAAGATGTTCAGCTTTTTCAGCAGTTTGAAAAAATACTTAGAAGCAACATTGTAAGAGAGAGTAGCTCAGAGTCCTTCCAGGAAACAGAGAGACTCTGCCAGCTTTCTCCCTTGACTGCTGGAGAAAGGGGACAAGAAGCCCTGCTACTGCCTTGTGTCCTCGGGAAGAAGGGGGGCTGGGTCTCCAGCATCAACACCAACGGGCAGATGCCAGAGCACACACCTCACTCTCCCCAGTTAGAAAGCCCTGCGGAAAGAATCCTTCCAGTTTCCTCTGCATTGGGGACTCACCGTTCTCTCTTGGAACAGAAATCAAGAGGGGGCTATTGTTGGAGGGGTGGGGAGAGGAAGCAGGGCCGGAAGACAGTGAGGGAGAGGACCGGAATCGCCTCTGGTTTGCTTCAGCCTGGACACAACGGGGCCTCTGCCTGGATGGAGATGGTGGCATCTGCCCCTTCGTGGAGCCCCTCTGGTCTTTGTCCACGGGAAGTAAAAGGAGAGGAAAAGCTTCAGGTCTCCAGCACTGTTTTGTGGAACACCCACCACAACACAACGCCACTTTGTTTCTTGCTATTTCTCTAGTTCACGCAGTTTTCTTTCCCACAGCCTAGTGGAACTTCCTCCCCTCACCCCGCCCCTACAGACTTTTCAGTTAAAAAAAAGTACAAAGAGGGGTCTTCCAGCATTATCCTAAAATCTGTGTATACTGGACACTTTTAAGGTGTAAAGAGCACTATACTTAATCCGTAAAGACAGGGTTTCTGAGCTACCAGAACTTGGACTCTCAGAGTGAGGACCATGCAAAAAGTTCTACATAGTAATTCCTAAGTATATCAAGAATCCTGCCTCCTACCAGATATTTTAAGAGATATGGGCAAGGAGGGACTATTCTGAGTATCATTTTGACCATCAGGGGACATCAAAGATTGCAGCCAGTAAGTTGGCTTCTCCTCCAACATTATCCACAGCCCTCCTGAACCCGAGTCACATCCTGGCACAATCACCCACTTCTGGCTCTATGAAGGTCCCCAGGGATGGAGAGTTCTTATCTCCTGGCTGCAGCCCACGCCCTGGGTTTGAAAGGCAATGTTAGAGAAAGAGTGGAGAGCCCTTTTTTGGAAATAAAGGTGCAGCCCCAAACCATATCATTTTGAAGAAGGCAATTCCCTTTGGTGTGTCTTTACAACCTCTAAGTGCTCATATGTCCCACTCTTTGCCATGGCTTACCTTGGCTCCTGTTTGCTTCTTCTAAGCCTCCTGGAAGGGGAGTTTTGGCATCACATATTTAATACCTTCAGTTGGGAAGGACATTGAACCATGAGCAAATCCTATCAGAAGGATCAGGACATAAAGCACCAAATTTATTTGTTCTTGGACCAATATGGATTTGGTTGAGTAAAGTACTATCTTTTCTGTATGTGGCACATCTGCCTTACACATGTGTGTATAAATACACACATACACACGCTCAGCCTATCCAAAATTATTGGAAAAAAACCATGAGCTAGCACCAAATTGTTATTTGACTGAAGAATGTAATATCCAATTCTCAGTCCCCTCTATTTCCAAACAGATTTACTGTCATAATTATATATTTCTTAGCAATGTTAAAGAGAAGTTACATTTTGTTAGCTAATGGCAGTGGGATAGAAGGTGAGGGAAGATTCAAGTATTATTGCAAGCAATTCATATGTGTTTCACTCACTTACTGTGTGTTGTTTGGAGAATGTTGCAAAAAAGAAGGCTAAACTTTGATCCAGAGAATAGAGGTTTGAATGTGCTTGTTGACACATAAAAATATGGCAAACCAATAAACCCGAATGTATACGAAAATTTAATATATGATAAAAAATATCATTGCACTTCAAGGAGGGAAGTTATTATATAATTTTTGATGTTGGGACCCCCATGTAGCTATTTGGGGGAAAATAAACTTATATCCCTATTTCTTAAATTAAAATAAATTCCAGATCAAAGATTTCAAATGTTAAAAACAAAAATACTAGAAAAAAAGGAAGATTTTTTTTTTTTAAATCTCTGGGTAGGGGGAATTCTTTCTAGTTTTACCCAGGCTTAGCATTTATTATATATTTTGTTACATTAAAATAAAATCTCCTATGGGGCCTAAACTCAATAAACAAGGTCAAAAGACAAACAAAAAACTAGGGGAAGCATTTGTAATGTGTATCACTAAGAACTTACTATGAACAGAATATGGGAGAATGACACGAAGCACACATTTCACATAAAATGAAATATAGTTAACTCAAATGTGTAAACAATAAAGACACTCATCCTACTTCATAAGAAAATGCAAATTAAAATGATGAGATGCCATTCTTTACCTACTCGATGAAACAAAAGCTGAAACATTTGTTAGCATACAGTTGGTGAGTGAGTAAACAAAGGGTGGTATATCTATACAACAGAATACTACTCAGCAATAAAAAGAAACTCCTGTTATATGCAAGTTGTGGATAAATCTCAAAAACATCATGCTAAGCAGACACAATATTATTTAAGGAGCCAGATATATAATAAATATTGGATGATTTCATCTATATGTAATTATGAAAAGCACAAAATTATGGAGAAAGATTAGTGGTTGCCTGGGGCTCAGGTGGAATTGGGGTTGACTGAAAATGAGCAAAATGGAACTTTTTGGAGGTGTTAAAATGATTTCAAAATTGTATTTTGTTAATGAAGTCACAACTGTATAAATTTTCAAAAACTCATCACACTGATGCTTAAAAATGTGTGAACTTTATATTATATAAATTGACCTCAATAGAGCTGTTAAAAAAGTTGAAAATAAAAAGAATGAGGCAGCTCTATATGTTCTGATAATGGCGCAATCTCTAACCTGGTTAGTTAAGTTAAAAAAAGCAAGATTCTGCCAGTGTGTAGAACACTATAATTTTTGTGTAAAAATGAAGCCTATTTTTAACATGTGTAGAAGATCTCTAGAAAGATGCAATAGATTGCATCTTTCTACAGATAATTGTATTTGGGCAGGGCATGAGATGGCTGGGATGGGGAAAAGGTGTGTAAGGGAAAAATTTTCACTGTATATCCTTTTGTACTTGATCAAAAATAATTAGAGAGAGAGAGATAGTTAGAGAGTTAGTTTTGAGTCCCACACCAGCTCTGTGATCATGGGCAACTGCCTAGGACTCTATTTCCTCTCCTGTAAAATGAAGGGTTAGACAGTTGGTCCCTAAGGAAACTTCTGATTTTAAGTTCCATACTCTGAGAGTTTAGTTAAGGGTGATTATCGCATTCCTCTGATCCTTTCACTGCCAGCACACCATCACTGCCACATCTATACTAATAATAGAGAAATAGGCAAATTGTCCAGGACTCTATCACAGTAACGACTGAACAGCAGGCTGCATGGGGTGACCAGGCCTGCAGGAGGGTTAGTGAGGGACGACCAAATGACTGAACAGCAGGCTGCGTGGGGCGACCAGGCCAGCAGGGGGGGTGGGGCAGTTGGAGGTGATCAAGCTGCCAGGCAGAGGTGGCTAGGGGTGATCAGGCTGGCAGGGGAGGCAGTTAGGGGCAATCAGGCAGGCAGGCAGGTGAGCAGCTAGGAGCCAGTCATCCCGGATTGTGAGAGGGATGCCTGACTGCCGGTTTAGGCCCGATCCCTGGGATCGGGCCTAAACCGGCAGTTGGACATCCCCCAAGGGTTCCTGGATTGGAGAGAGTGCAGGCTGGGCTGAGGAAATTCCCCCCCACCCCCCACCCCTGCATGAATTTCATGCACTGGGCCTCTAGTACTAGTATAAAGCCACAACCAAAGGCTTTGTCTTTTCTCACTCAGATACCTCTCACTTTATTGGGTCCCCATCCTCCTAATAACATGTAAAATATGGGTGTCAACCAGGATGAGAAGGCATCCCAGAAAGCCAGGTATGAGGGAGTAGCAAGACACCATAGAGGAGAGGTTACAACCCACATCTTAGGGGCAACTGCTTGACATCAAATCCCAAAGCCCTTGCTTGCCATGGTGTGACCACGGGTAGTTGTAATTTCTCCATCTGCATGGCAGGTATAAAATCGCAACACTCTCTTAGGGTTTGTTGTAAGGATTAAGAAAGATAATTCATGCCATTGCTCAGCACAGTGTCTGGTAATATTCAATAAATGTTACCCCTTTTAATTATTAATCTGAACTCCTCTGCTTATGGACCCTGGAGCTTTCCTGAAGGCATTGAAGTTATCAAGTTGTGTACTCATTAACATCATGAACTGGGAGTGATGAAATGGATTTTTTTTTCTTTTCAATCCACAACCAAAAGGACAGACTGGAGTAATTTCTGCTGCCCCCAAGACAATGTCATTGAAGGAAACTTCTTCCAAGATTTCATCCCTTGGAGGCAATTATATCCTGAAAATGTGATGAATGCAGGCTGTAAAATTGCAAGCTTGTGACATTATGCAGGGGGTTGAACCAGTTAAATAGCAAGTTTTTATTTGCATAATGAATGTGCCTTAAATTACATTTGAATCAAAACAGCATTAAATATTAATATTAGGGCCATGTATCACTCCCTCTCCATGGTAGCCATTTAATAAATATGAGTTGCAGCTTCACACTGAACCAGAAATCTTCTGTCACCATGAGGTGCACATGCCTGTTTTCTCAATTCCAGCCTCCATGCAGCGAACCAAGGGACTATCTACACCAGCAACGTGTGGTTCCTGTCACTTCAAGCCTCTCAGCCATAGACAGTAACTCCCCTCCCCCCAGAATATATATCTATATCTATATCTATATCTATATCTATATCTATATCTATATCTATATCTATATCTATATCTATATCTATATCTATATCTATCTATATCTATCTAGATCTCTCTATATATCTCTACATATAGTGTTATGTATATAGTGTTATATATAGTGTTTATATATATAGTGACCCCCAAAAAATGTATACACACACTTTGAATAATTATAAAGGCAGTATTTATTAAAATACATTTCATTTTCAAAATTGAACTATCAGCTCTTAAAGTGTGTATATATATTTGCTCTTAGTGATAGTTCTTAGGTGAATTGAATTCCCCGTATGTAATGTACCCTTTTGCATGCACTCCCTGCCTTACAGATTATCAGATCACGTTCTAGAACTAGATCCCAAAGGCATAGTATAGTTTAGGGGGTTACCCTGCATACATAATTCTTTCACATTTGTCTGTTTTCCCTAACTACATTGGAGCAATATTTGTCAGGGGCTGGGTTATTAACCATTTTTCTACTCTCCAGAATAAGAGCTGTCTAAATTCTTTATGGTCCCACGTTAATTCTGAGATCCTCTGAAAAACCTCTTGCTGTCCTCACTTTAGAAATGAGGAAACTGAGACTCAGAGAAGATAAAGGATTTGGATCTCTGGGGGGTATCTGTGGAGTTATTGCAAGGAGTCGAGGAGTAGGTGTTTAGATGTCAAGTGTCTAATGTTTGCATACTGACTAAAACAGTGTTTTGAAAGTATGTGAACCTCTGTTTTTCCCATCTGGTTATAGTGTGGTAATTAATAAAACATAAATTAATTTAAAGATGATACTGAATTCAAGATAGCTTTTGGTTATTTTGAACTTTTTCTAACTTACTGGGGATTTGCAAAATAAGTTTATTTTTAAAATCTACGAAGGGAGTCCTCACTCTGAGAAGCCTGGGAACCACTGCAGTAGGCCAAAGCTGGGTTCACTAATACATTGTAGGGAGGTACTTTGAATAACCTTGGTCTTCTGGTGGCAATGAGCTTTCCCGTTCTTCAACTGCTCCCTAGAGTAAGTTTGTATGTTTGACAGAAGTCTAGAAAGCTTCTGGAAGTATACATCATTATTGTTTAATTTCTTCCCTCTAACAACTATCTATAAAAAAACTGATTCATTCCTTTATTATCTGTGTGACTTTGGGCAATTTGCTTAACCTACATGTGTCCCAGTTTCCTCAATGGCAAAATGAGGAAAAGGAATAGTACCTACCTCATAGGATGCTGTGACAGTCACATGAGTTGCCATTTTTAACACATTCTTGTTTCAGTGGAAACACGCAGCAAATGTTGCTGGTGTTGTTGTGTTAAGCACCACTTACCACTGTTTTTGACGCATAATTGGGACTTGCTAGACATTCTTGGAGTCGATTAGTGAATAAATGTAAACTAGGAATAAAGGGCAATTCTAGATATGTAATATCTCATCTACATTCCCTTAGTCACAGGCAGGCAGTTGGGTCACCTGCGTTTAGGCAAATGTTACACTTGGGAATATTGGCTTCAGTGAGTTCAAGCTAGAGAGATGATAATGTTTCTTCTGGTCTAGCAAACTTTCCAGGTCTTATCAACTTTATGTGTTAGATTCATCAAGACATGTACTTAAGGGATAAAGCACGAAGTGTCTGGGCTTGGAACTGGTGTCAAGTACAGGCTTTATTCCTCAAGAGGAAACAAGGCCAGTAGACCATTACATAGGTGGAGAGAAGCAATGCTTTCTTGCCACAAATCAAAATGCTGAGGACCACAGTTATAAGAAAGTCAAAGGAAGTTAGGATGACCGTTCATAGCAGGCTCAATGTTTATGTAGCTTAAAATTTCACTTCCAGGTCATCCCACTGATAGTTCTTGAGCTTTATTACATAACATTTGAGCCGGAAAGAAACTTTTTTTTTTTTCTTCAGTGTTTGCAAAATGTGGTATTGAAGGTAGAAGATAAGTGCATGTTGCTAGACTTTAAAAGATGGGCTGCCCTGAGTTTCACTGCTGGCTGACATGGTTATTTTAACACGGTCTCAGACAGATGGGTCAATAAAGAGATATCAGCTTCTCAGAATCGGCTTTTTTTCCCAAGACCAGCCAGTAGAACTCCTGGCAGCTACTGCTCCTCGGCTGTCCCATGTGATGAGGCTCTGTGCTGGTGCTATAGACACGAAAGGGAATAAGATCCAGTTTAAGCCTTCCAGAAGTTTCCAGTAAATTAACGGTTATGGCGAATGGAGATGAATGCTTTTCTTGTCACCTCCATCCACTGGCCCTGTTTCTGCCTACTGGGATCACAGGAAACAAATCCAGTCCATTTAAGCCTCAGCTCTTTGAAGTATTTAAGCATACACTATCAAGGCCCCAGGCCTCCAGCACACCTCCTTCATGACATGCCAGGTTCCGTCAGCATCTCAGTAAGATGTGGGTTCATGTCTCCTCACCTCTATAAACTCTCTAGTTTGGCCCTCTCCAAATGTTTGACCCAGAATGGCCCCTCTTCCCATCCCAATGCTTTAGCCAGTGCACAGCAGAGCCAGGCTCTCCGAGGCCCATTTTCAGGGTCACAGAAGCTGCTGGGATTCTCCCTCAAAAGATCCAGATGAGGAGGCCTGGAGTAACAAGTAAGGACTTTGGACTGAGAACCATTGATTTGCCTTGTTGTTTTTCTATCTGCCCATCCCTAATCTTGTCTTAGGTCTTCCTTTTTACAACCATGAAAATATCTTCTTACCAGGGTTGCTAGGAAGCCCAATATTAGTATTCTTACTATTTATTGAATGCCTTTTTTTTTTTTAATACCAGAGGCTTCTAATTTTTATTTTATGAAATCTTGTAATAACTCTGTGAGATGGGTTATTATTTTTTATTGCTATTTTTCATGTGAGGAAATTGGGGCTTAGAGATTAAAGCAACTTGTCACAGTTGAAGCAACTTCAAAGGTTGTACAGCTCTGTCTCATCTGTATTCCATTCCTTCTTCCTTCCCCTCTTCTCAACATTTTCAACAATTTGGAGACCCACGGCTGTAATGAATGCCTTCTGAAGGGATTAATTGGGATTTACCCTTTGAGTAAAGCTCAAATACGTGGCTTTTCAGAGTAATTTTAGGTAGGAACTGTTTCCCTCTTGAGGAAACTAAAACACCCGAAAAAGGTATTAGGCCGGTGGCCTAATTGAGTAAGTTGCTAAGTGATTAACTCTAAGCATTTACTCAAAGCAGCAGCATGGCTGGGTTGGCTTCTCCTTTCATAAAGCCACAGCCTGGACCAGGTGGAGGAAAGGACAGGCCTTTTAAGGAGCCAGTGAGGAAACAGCTAAAAGCTTGAGGTCTGACCATCTTCATCATTCTCACTGAAACGAAGGCTGGTACTGAGTAGAACAAAGACTCCACCTTCCTCCAGGACAGATAACCTGCTAAAGGAGAGTTAGAACTGGATCCTCAAGAGGTCCCCGCGCCCTGATCCCAGCTCCACAATAGCAGCACAGTGCTGGGGGGTGGAGTGTTCTCTGTGGTTGGAAATTTTCAGAGTCCATTGGTTTTACTTTCTGGCTGATTTCTTTCATAAGGCCATTAGCTCCTTTCTTTTTTGTAAATTCCAGAGAACCAGATTCTCTTCCCATCCTGGGAATTCCCAACTCGGCTTCACGCAGGGGCTCTCTCAGCTTATAACCAGGGTATTAGGAACTACTTTAAGAACTCTTGAATTAAAGTTTATTTTCATTTTTCTTTCATTGAAAAAACTCTCTGAAGAGTAGCATAGCTCATGGCTGATAAGAAAGAGCTGGGAAGGATTACAACGCAGAGACATTGGTGAGGGAAGAAAGAATTAACACTTATTTAGCACTTGCTGTGTGCTATGCATATCACCTATTAGGTATCCCATTTTAATCTTTCTCCAGATCCATGAAATAGTGTATTTGTCAGGATAGACTGTGTTATGCTTTAATAACAAACAGCCACCAAAAAAAGAAAGAAATCAAGGATCTATTTCCCATTTCATCACATGTCCATTACATGACTCAGCGGTAGCTTTGACTTGGGTCATCCTAACTTTCGGCTCCTGGCTGATAGAACAGCTATTGTTGAAAATGATTGAGGGAAATGCTGCTATTGCAGAGGGAAAGAAAATTATGTGGAATCATGGATTGCTTTTCAAAGATTCCACAAGGAAATGACACATGTCACTTGTGCTCACATTTTATTGGCCAAAGAAAGTCTCATGGCCATGTCTACATATAAAGGGAATAGAAAAATGCAATCCAACCATTAAATACTTCTAGCTGTGCCCACAACAGCTAGAAGTATTTAATTAATAAGGTATTATTATGGCTGAGAAAATGGATGCTTAGGAAAGTTAGTAGGTGGTAGAGCTGGGATTCAAAGTCAGGTTTTCTGACTTTGTCTCCTGAGCTCTCTGCTTTCCTACATGCATGTTACATACATGATGCTGTACCTTCTCTTCAAATACCATGCTGGGCTAAAGTGCCCTTGGGGCTTAAGGAGATACATATGCACGTGTACTTGGATGTGGACAGGTAAAGCCAAATCAGACTTATTGTGGCTTAGCCTTTGTTTTATTTTACCCATTCCATTTTCTTTAAAGATCAACACATTCAGTGTGAAATCATTATGTAATAGAAGTTTCATCTTTGAACACATGCCAGATTTTTCTTTTTAATCATAATCTCCAGTGCAATAGGTTTCCTTGCTTATTGCTTTTATTTGCTGAGTAATGAGATAAAGACCACTGTGCTCTTAGTTTGGTCAGATTGCTGCCTTTATCTCATTGGTGGATATTCAAGGACCAAGGGAAAGGATGGCCCAGATTCCCTCCATTGCTAAGAGTCTCCAGGAAAAAAAAATTCTTGCTCACAGGAACAATAAAAAATGAGACTGATTCCATAAGCCCTAGAAAAATCAGTTCCAATATATCATCTCCCTGAAGCCCAGAGGAAAGACTGTTATGTCAGTTCTTCTCAGACTTTTAAAATCTACTTATAAGTACCCCTAATGGGAGAGAAAAATCTGGAAAAGAAATCCTGAGTGGTCTGTCACAGGTGGAATTTCAGACTTTAACCTGTCCTGATTTCTTGCATTCTGCTTCAGAACATATCTATATTTGTTTGCATTTGAAATGTTTTCTATTACTCACCACCACATAAAATTGATAGGCCAGGATGATACATCAACTTATTCTCTGGTTTTCACCATCCTTAGGAACTTGATCCCATCCATTAATATATGCTTAGCACCTGAAAGTAGGTCCTAGAGGGACAGGGATAAGGGTTTCTGTCAAGTTGGGGGTATAGGGGGTTCCCCACAGCAGGTAGAGCAGTGGTTCTCAACCTGTTTAATGCCTCAACCCTTTAATACAGTTCCTCATGTTGTGGTGACCCCCAACCATAAAACTATTTTCGTTGCTACTTCATAACTGTAATTTCGCTACTGTTATGAATCGTAATGTAAATATCTGTGTTTTCCGATGATCTTAGGCGACCTGGCTAGTGGTTCTCAACCTGTGAGTCGCGACCCACAGGTTGAGAACCGCTGCTGTAGAGTCTAAGACCATTGGAAAACACACATATTTACATCACGATTCATAACAGTAGCAAAATTACAGTTATGAAGTAGCAACAAAAATAGTTTTATGGTTGGGGGTCACCACAACATGAGGAACTGTATTAAAGGGTCACGGCATTAAAAAGGTTGAGAACCACTGAGGTAGAGTATCCCAGAAACTTGGAGAGGATAAAGGCAAGGAAGAGGGAGAGGAGAAGGGGGAGGAGGAAAGGGAGAAGAGGAATGGGAAATGGTATCCGGAGACAGCCGGGAGCCAGTACAGCCAAGGGTGTAAATCACAATATGGCTTAAAAAGGCTTGGAGGAAAAACTCAGAACTAATTTACTGATGAAAACAGTTGTTAAAGAAGTACTTTAAAAAAAATCAGTTATATTTTCCTATCCATTAAAATACACAAAGTACTTTGTCCGAAGCACAGCTAGCTATATTAGGCAAATTGTTTAACCTTGCTTGTTTCCCAGCCATCAGACATGAACTCAAGTCCTGCTCCGCCTAATGGAGTGTAAAATCTGCAAAACTCTTTGAAGGTAGAGAGTGCAATTTAAGTATTATGTATCATTAAATAAAATGCCTGTTTAGGATGGGAACTTTCCATTAGCCTTATATGTACCTGAACTAGCAGTCAACACCTGGTAGAGCTGGTTGTCAAAATGTTTTTGACAGAAGAGACCCAGGTGTTGATCACTTAAAATAGAAAATAAAAGAACAAAGAAACAAGCCTAGGTAGTAAAAAAAAAAAAAAAAAAAAAAAAAAAAAAAAAAAAAATGGCATGCACCATTAAGGCACTGGCTTGGTTCCGAGAGAGATTCCTGAGCTAAAGAAGACCTCTTTTACTGGAATGGAAAAATATAGGGCCAGGAAATTGCTCAGAGGTCTTCTGTCTTCCTGTGCCCATTCAGAAGCACTGTGTGTCGGCTACTGTTTTGGATCCGAATCTCAGTTTTTGAAATAGCCTGGTTGTGTCCTTGGAAAGGGAGAGGGTATATTGTGTGTGGTGGGGATGGAAGAGGGAGTAGAGGGAGGATGTCGGAGGGAGCATTTAGATGCTCCCTGGATCCAAACTGCTTCCTGGGGCCTCACAGACAGTTGCAGAAATGAGCTGAGAGGTTAAGCAGTTGGTCAGGACTTAGGGAGCCTCCAAGTCTCCTGAACTGGCTCCAATGTGGAGCCAAGTGTGTCCCCCTGTGGACACAGGCCAACTCTGCATGTTCACGCTTGATGGCTGGGTTCAAGCACACCTATTTTTCAGGTGCATAAGCTGAGCCTCAATATTTCTACATTTATCGAGCAACCACTTCCTGGCAGACGCTGTGTTAGGCACTGGGAATATATCAGGGAACAAAAGACAATGTAGAAAGGAGAGAGATTAGGGAATGCTGGGTGGGGGGAAGCAGGGTTAGGGTGGCCCCACTGAAAAGGTGATATTAAGCAAAAACTTGAAGGAAGCAAAGAAGAGAACCATGTAAGTGTCTTAGGGAAGAGCTATGCAAGCAGAAAGAACAGCGAGTGTAAAGGACCTGAGGAGCCCAATGCCTGGTGTGTGTATGAAACCACGAAAGGCCAGAGGGATTGGAGTAGAGTAAGCAAGGGAGATTGTGGTTGGGTATGAGGTTAGAGAGGTAACTATCCCACAGAAAGCCTGTAGGCTAGTGGGTGGACTTTGGTTTTACTCTAAAATAGAAAACTGTTGGAGGGTTTTAGGCAGGGGAGTGACAAGATGCGACTTACATTTTAATGAAGTCAGTTTGATTATTCTATTGAGTAGGCTAAGAGGAGCCCAGGGTGGAAGTAAGGAGAAGAATTAGGAGGCTATTAGGAAGTGATTTTCTACCTGTTTCAGAGGAAAAGCCAAAATTCTTGGAAGAAGGTTGTTGTGGCTTGGACCAAGGTAGGGGCATTGAGGTGGTAAGAAATGGTTGGATTCTAGATAGACAATGGAAACAGAACACATTGCTAATGTATATACTGGTGCAATCACTCAGGTGCTCTGTTGAGTAGGTGAGCTGTGAAGGAATGGTGATGAAGGGTGTTGCCTCTCCATTCAAGAGTAGTAAAGGAAGAAGAGCCAGGGTTCTTGTTGGTACTTTATCCCTTGTCCTTTCTGTTAATTGAGGGCCTATTATGTGCCAGGCACTGTGCTGGGAGACAATAGTGAATGTGAACTAACAGGCTTGCTGCCCTCATGGAACAAACAGTCTAGAAAGGGAGCCAGACATTAAGTAATTAATCACACAAATAAATGTAAAATGAGCACTCTGATACACACTGAGTGTCAAAATTGGTATATCTGCCCTGGTCAGGAGGTGCTGAGGAAGGGACACTTGAGCTCAGGGATCTGAATAAATAGGTGTCAACCAGGCAAAGAAGGCAGAGGGAGAGAAGCAGTGTTCTAGGCAATGGGAATGGCATATCTGGATGTTCTTCGGGAGGGGGAGCATAGTATGGATGAGGAACTGAAAGAAGGCCATATGAGTAAAATGCAGAAAGCTTGGGGAACATGGACAAGATGCAGCTGGAGAAATGGATGACAGTCAGACCGTGTCGGGCTTGTGGGCCACGTTTAAATTTTGAACTTCACCCTGACATCACTGAGAAAATATTGGAGGCCTTCAGGCAGGGGGATGACATGGTCACACGTGCTTGTTGAGAAGCTCACTACGCTGCATTGAAGAGAAAAGATTGCAGCAGTGCAGTAAGAGTGCGATGTGGAAGACCGCTGATGAGACAAATGCAGCAGCGCAGGTGAGATCATGGTTGCTTGGAGCGTAGAGTTGGTGAGGATGAATGTAGAGATCTAAGACGTACTTAGCAAGTATAAGTTGGTTTGGGATTGGCCATGAGGGTTGGTGAGTTCAAGAATAATTGCTTGTGTTTTGTTTATACTACTTATATTCAATCAAGCCACAGAAGTTAGACAATTTATTTTTCGACGAATCTTTAAAATAAGATTTACTATAGGATTATTTAGTTGGAGTCCAGCCTTACTGAAAACAGGAGGTGGGATAGATGACCTCCCCGAGTCCTCTCCAGCTCCATAGCCTGGTTGTGTAATAAATTGATGGAATCCTTCATCAAAAACAATCTTTACACTAGCGTTGGTCAATAGAAACATAATATAATGCAAGCCATAAATGTAATTTTATGTTTTCCAGTAGTTATATTACAAAAGTAAAAAGTAACTGGTGAGCTTAATTTGAATAATCCATTTTATTTAACCCAATAAATAAAAAGATTGTTTAAACATGTAATCAATACAATAATTGTTAATGAGGTATTTTACTTTTTAAATAACTTTTTAAAACCCAGTGTGCCTTTTACATGCACAGCATGTCTCAATTCAGATCAGCCATAGCTGATGTGCTCAAAGCTACATGCGGCTAGTGAGTACTAAATTGGACAGCACACCTCTAAACCATCAAAGCAGCCATGTACAAAGCACTGGAAATATAGGCCCTTTTTTATATTTAAAATATAAGTATACTTTAAATAGAACCTCTTAAATCAGAATGTCTGACCTCTCATCAAGAATTAGAGAGTAGGTACTCATTCTCACTCCCAAAGGAAGATCATTGTTAATATCCAAATAAAATAGTGTCTACAAAGAGAGAGAACAGGACTCAGTCTGAGAATGTTTTCCTTTTGCATTTTCATCAGCCTAAGGAGTACTGGGTTTAGGGTACCAACATATGGCACAAATGTTAATTTTAAGGAAAATTTGGCGCACTCAACACGTTAAACCCTGCTTCTTTCCATACATGTTACTTGGCTTCAGTAGTGGCAATACAGTGCCAGGTTTTCTTTAATGTCAGGCATTTTAAGAAATGATTTCTCAGAATTTAAAATTATACACACAAAAAATAAATGGAAATGCTGAGATGTTTCTAAATAAAATAAATTTGACCCCTGGGGAGGGGGGGTGGTAATGAGGCAATAGCTGACCAGAGGCCATTGTAGATTGTTGGTTGATGTTCAAAAATCAACAGAATGCTATTTTAGTTTCTAGGCAACATATTGTAATTCCATAGTGCATTAACCAGATTATCTGCAAAGAATATTCAAAAGCTTTGACAATTTTCCTTGAGGACTCTTTCTGTCTGTTGATAGAACTCACCTATGCTACCTAAGTCACATGAACAGGTGAGAATTATCTAGCAAAAACAATCTCCCCTGTGTCTCAGCATACTACAGCCTTCCACCATCCTCATGATCAAAATAGTTTGGTAGTAAAATATGTTGAGCTTGGAGCTCTAGATTTGTTCTTACTAAGTTTCCTTTGACCACTTCAGTTTATCAAGTTCACCCCAAGTTTGAGCTTGACTCTCAACTTCATTGGCTCATTGTTGTCCACATGCTCTTGGGTTTCCTTTCCGAGTCATCATACATATCACAGATAAGTGCTTGTTTCAAGATTGCTCTGTCTCTGCTTATGAGTCTGAGTTCAGATTTCTAGTTATTGCAAATCCTCATGACAGGGAGAGATTGAATGGTGCACTTTCCAATGGGTTGATAAAACAGTGCAAGGGGAGGAGGAAATTGGGAATGACACATACTGGGACCAGTATGGAGTCAAGGTCACTAGTGGGAAGGTAATATATGAAGTAAGATTCCAAACACTTAGACTCTAGAACTTTAAAACTCTCATATCCTCTGATTGAAACATTAATAAAATCTGAACAAGGTGATGTCTGAAATCCTCACCCATGCTCCAAACAGTCTGCAATTAATTCTCTTCATCTCATGAGGTTTGTGTGGGGACTAAATGGGTATGAAAGTTTTTGAAAATGTTGAAAATTATCTCAGTATAAGTTACCACAAATATCATAAAATAATCCTCTCAATAAATCTGGGATTGTTTTTTATCCCTATTACAAAAATGTTGGCTCAACTCTAGGAGCTTATTTAATTTCAGGTGGAAAAAGTCACTCAAAATACACTTAAAGAAATGAGTAGTTTATGTCTAAGTTAAGGTGACCTTTCTGGAACTAAATTTAGCAATATGTATTAAGACCTGAAATTTTATATCCTTTGATTTAGTAATTCCATTTCTAGAGAATCTAACCTAAGGAAATAGAGACTCAGCCACGTTTTATGTGTAAAGTTGTTTACTGCAGTATTATTTGTGTATTGCATAGAGATGTATGGTAAATAGTATTATGAAAGAAAACATATTCATGAATATAAAAGACTTGAAAGAAACAAACCAAAATATTAACAGTTGCTCTTGGGGGTTTTATTGATTATTTTTATTTTCTTTTTAAAACATTTTAGTATTAAAATTTTCAAGGGTAATGTGTTTCTATTATCTAAAGGTCATTAAAAATAAATTGTGTAGAGTAGGTCCCCTTAATCTAATCCTGGTGCCAACTAATTTTGTCTTTTTAATTACTTCTTGATCAATAACAGTCAGCTTTTCTCAACTGCTTTCATGATTTTCTTCTTGTTCTTCTGCTAACCATGACACCATGTGGGCTTTATATTGCATCTGTCATTTGCCAGCAGCCTAGATAGCACCCAAAGAGCTGAGTCACCTGTCAGTTTTAGGGTGTCTACATACGGTGTTCATTCCTTCCTTAGTTATCCCACACAGTCTTTCTTCACATGAAGTTCACATGAATTGGTCCAGGAATTGATACTTCTAGAATAAGATATACCAAGCAACATTCTTAAAGTGTGACTTGCTTGATTCTCCCTAAGAAGTTCTTGGGCAGGAACATTCTCCACTCATGTTGAATTTCCCATTAATCCATAGAGAATAACTTTTTACTCTGAAAACCTAAAACTTTTAGAAATTACAAGCAATTCCCTAAACTCTAGATTGAATTATCTTACATTTGTTACTATCAAATGGATCTAACTGAGTTACCTCTTATCAGGTGATACCCTCAGTAGAAAGGTGTTTTGTTATTTATTCACTCCATTTTTCACTCGTATGAATTAGTGCCATCTTAAATTAGCCTCACCATTTCTTCACTCAGCACAAATTAACATGAAAACTTGAAGAGGCCATTTCCCAAATACCCCATTAAATAATATTAAATGTATTCTTTTATAAGAAACTCAGAGAAGGTTAATAATGTTACACAATCAGCCTGTTGCTGGTAACATGGGAGGGTGGTTGAAAGAGAGAAGGAGGGTTCCAAAACCGGTTTGGCTCTGTGGATAGAGCGTTGGCCTGCAGACTGAAAGGTCCCAGGTTCGATTCCGGTCAAGGGCATGTAACTTGGTTGCGGGCACATCCCCAGTAGGAGGTGTGCAGGAGGCAGCTGATCGATGTTTCTCTCTCATCGATGTTTCTAACTCTCTATCCCTCTTCCTTCCTCTCTGTAAAAAATCAATAAAATATATTTTTTAAAAAAAAGAAAAGAAAGAGAGAAGGGGGGGAGAGAGAAAGAGAGAAGGGGGAGGAGGAGGAGGAGGAGGAGGAGGAGGAGGAGGAGGAGGAGGAGGAGGAGGGGGAGGAGGAGGAGGAGAAAGGAATAGAAAATAAGCTATTGAAAAGCACTTTTGCTAACCTTTCCAAGGAAATATTCTTTACTCAGAATCCTCTAGATATAGTATTGTAGCATTCAGACTCTCAGAACAGGCCCATGGATATCTTAATTGGCTTTTCCTTATCACCTCATCAATTTGTCACACAACACTAATTCAATTTAGATCCTGTTATTTCTGCACACTTTTACATTGATTTGGAAAATGTCCCTCACACTCTGGTTTTGGTCTCTATTCCTGAAATGTCATTTGCTTAGGATGATTTAGTTTCACGAATGGATTTTCCGCAGCGTGATTTGCCTTAGATGAGCCTCAGATCTTGTATACTTCACTCCAGACATTGTTGCAAAAGAAGAGTTTGTAAGGCTGCTTCCATCTTTTCCCCTAAATATATATACAGCTGACTTTTGAATGATGTGGGGATTAAGGGTGCCAGCACCCTGGCTCTGTGCAGTTGAAACCCCTCATATAACTTTTGATTCCCCCAAAAACTTGACTACTAAGAACCTACTGTGGACTGGAAGCTTTATCGATGACATAAGCAATCAACACATATTTTGTATGTTATATGTATTACATACTATATTCTTACAATAAAAGGAAATTAAAGGAGAGAAAATGTTATGGAAAAAATCTTAAGGAAAAGAAAATACATTTACTATATTTGTTGAAAAAAATCCACCTATAAGTGGACCACTTCAGTTCAAGCCTGTGCTGTTAGAGGGTTAACTGAAAATATTTCTTTCTCCCTTTGTCCAAATTCTCAGAGTTGAAATCTTGGTTCTATTTGTATATGCTGTTTTCATACACTTTAAATCTGAAATTCAATCCAATCCTTTTCTCCATTATCATTCTCTCCAGTCATCTGAAATGTCTCAGACAGGTGCAGGTTTATAGAGAGAGATTACACACACCCACACACATATGCACATCTTAAATATGCCAGATATAATTCTGCATGTTTTGTCAAAACATTTCCATTACTGGTAGTGACATGAGAATTGGGTGTCAGGTGTTACTTGAAACTATCCAAAAGGATTTTTTAAATTTTTTCTTTAGAATTGTTCTTGTGCATTGCCTTCTGATGGCTTTTGGTCTATTTTCCACTTTAAGTAGTTACTTTTGTGATTGATTTGTAGAAGCTCTTAGATATCAAATAATACTATCTCTTTGCTGTATGTTGCACATATTTCTACAGTTTGCCACTTCCTTTTTAATTTTTTATAATTTTTATACACAGGAATTTTTTTTCCTTATATAATCAAGCTATTCAACTTTATACTTTCTCATTTTTAGCCAAGCATTTTGAAAGGTCACATATTTAAGGCAAAGACACATGAAAGCCCGCACAGCCAGTGAGCTGGAGCTGTGGGCTTTGAATGAAGCTGATACCATGTTCCCCACCACACTGTTGAAACCACTGGGCTGGGTTTGGGTCAGGGAGAAAGGACTTACACTCATCCCAACAAGAAAAAGCCCATTTGAAACTAGAAGAATAGAAGTAGGAGGAGAGTCTCTTGGGAGGAAGGTGGTGTGCGGAGGGATGGCGATGACACTTCTGTGTGTGTTTATAAGAGTCATTTATGTGACTAGAAGTTGGATGACTATTTTGTAACCTTTTCCAAGTTCCTGAGCTTTGGGCTGATTTCAGGGGATTTCTGGGGGTCAATTCCTTCCCAGACTTGGTCAATCTGAATGATTCAGTGACTGGGGTCCCCTGGGTGCAGGGGAACCCTTTTAGTTGCCAGCAGTGTGGCAAGGAGATGCCACAGCTATGACCAGTTCCCTGACAGATGCCACCACCATACATGCCTAGAAGTGCAAGGAAGGATCTTTCACATACTCCATCTTCCTTGATTTTTACAGCAACTATGTGAAGCAAGTAGGATATGCTAAGGTTTCTTATTCTCCTTTTTACAGGGTAGAATTAAATAAAATTTCAAATTTAACTGACTTTCCAAGCTCACTTAGTATTGAGTTATGAAGCAAGGTGAGGTGTGCAGTCCACTAGAAGGGGGCAGTGTGTCCTAATGGAAGGTGTACAGGCTGAGAAATTGGGCACATCTGGGGTGAAATGCCAGCTCAGCCACTCATTTGCTCTTTGACCTCAGGCAAGTAACTTCCCTTCTGAGCTTCTCTTTCTTATCTGTAAAAGGAATAATGGCACCTTTCTTGCAAGATTGATATAAGGATTAAAGATAATGCTCCATTTTCTTCTTTGATTTTGTTGGTGTGTTTTTGAGTGCCTCCTTGAAACTTGCATGGAAGGAGTGGCAAAGAAGAAACAGGAGAGCATGACGAATCCTGCACAGGACCTGGCACAGAGCAGATACTGCAAAAAATGTAACTCCTCCTCCACCCTGCCAACCTACAAACTCCTGAGGGCTGAGATGCACCTGTAGGCTTTCTTCCGAAGGATCCTTGGGTGGTTTATAATCCCACTCATTCAAAAGCCCTTTCCCATCACAACATTCAGAATGTTGCTAGCATTGGGGGATATGGTTAATTTAAAACCTCAATTATTTACTCAGTAGGCCATTGTATTCGCAGGCTCAATGAGTGTTTGCAATAACTCACATGTAAATGTAAAAGATCTTGAAAGAAGGTTATTGAAATACAAGAGTCCAGCAATAGGCCTCAAAAGAGAGCTTAGTGTCATGGCTAACACTTAGCAAACTATAGGCACAAGACCAAATCCAGTCCATAGACTGTTTTCATAAGTAAAGTTTTATTGAAACACAGACACTCCCATTGTTTACATGGCCACTATGACTGCTTTCATTTCAACAGCAGGGTTGAGTAGTTGCAGCAGGGACTGTAGGCCTCAGAAAGCCAAAAATACTTACTCTCTGTCCCTTTACAATAAAAGATTGCCAAACCCTGGTAAGAGCTGGTACTTCCAGGCTACGTGACTTTAGACAAATCATTTATACTCATTGTTCCTCAAATTCCTTATCTATAAAATAGGGATGAATCCTCAGTTAATGATAGCTGTCACAATTACTACTAATACCATTGATTTTTAGCAAAGCCCTTTGGGTAAAACACTCACCCTGAACCAGGAACAAAAACCTGATTGTTCAACCCCAATTTCAAAGGTTCCTCCCTGTGGATAGCAATAGTAGCTAGATCCTTTTGTGCCACAATCATGTTTTCTTAAGGTCAGCCACTTCAATGCCATTGGCTCCAAGTCCAGGATATTATAAGTATACTCTACCTTTCTCCCACACTTAATGTAGACATTTGGATTAGTGTCATCGAATATTTTCCAATAGTTTGTGTACCCTATCTGAGAGAGTGGAAAATTGAATGAGGCGTTGTGTCGGAATTAAATGTGAAAAGAACCAGCTGCTTCTTTCTAAAATATGAGCTAGATATTCCAAAAGATGTGAACCTTCAATCAAATATAAGGGAAGATTTTACATTTAGTTGTTTATTTTGGGAAAAAAACTTTTTAAAGAAAACCAACCTTGATAGATGGCATTGAAAGCTATTAAGGAAGCTGAAATAACAGCAGCCCCACATTGCCTCCTAAATATAGTGGGGAATGCTTTCTCACTGTAAAGAAGAAGTCTTGTACAACAGTGCAATCAGCATATGGAGGTGATTTCCAAGAGAGAAGTGAAAAGAAAAAAAATCCCACAGCTCAACCTTTCAGAAGTATCATAGTCATGCAGGAAGAAAACCATCTTGATCCTCTTCCTCATTGTTAAGCATTGCAGGCAGGGCCTCGGGGTGGGGCGAAGGCTTGGGAGGAGGAAAAGGGGTGGGGAAGGGTCTCCAGTCTAAGACTCATATGCATGCAAATGATGCACTAGTGGTACCCCCACCACTACCAGAGTACAGCAGTACCTGTTCAGGAACCTTCCCTTTGTGGATTACCTGGCCTCCAAAATAGCCATTTCCATGGGCTGTGCTTCATCAACTCAGCCTTGGCATGGAAGGAGAACCTTCTCACCCCCACACCCCTCACAAGTAGCCTGGTGGTTAAGGCAGGGGTGAGTGCAAGTTACAGGGCTTTTTTCCATCAGAATCCCTTCTCTCCCACCTCGGGCCCACTCATGCTCCCCTTAGTGTATGGGTCCTGCCATTTACATTCAACAGAGCTTTACTGAGCACCTTTCTAAAGTAGTTCTTAACCTTGGTTGGCCATGATAATTACCTACAGAGCTTTAAAAATACACCTATTCCTAGGCCTCCACCCCCAGAGATCCTGATGTAATTTATATCTGGGGAGGCACCTAGGCATCACATTGTGTGTGTGTGTGTGTGTGTGTGTGTGTGTGTGTGTGTGTGTGTGTGTGTGAAAGTGGGGCAGTGTGGTATGTTTAAAACTTCCCAAGTGATTCTAATGCACTGACCTACTATATTCGGGTCATTCTTCTAGGTGGGTACAACAGGGAATAGCACAGGCAAGGAACTTGGTCACATAGAGTTCATGGTCTAGCAGGGCAAGACAGAATAAATGAATGAATGGCCAAGATATGTTGTGACAGTGCTACCAGGAAAATAAAACATGGGGCTGTAAAAGAAAGAGCTAGAAGATGTTGAGATTTGTAACTTTAGATTGCATAATTTCAGATAGAGTGATCAGGCCATCTCTATCTGTAGGGTCATACTTTCCTCCTTTGCTCATGAGCTCTGTTAGCACTCAGATTTAGCAACAGGCTGTGATCAGATGCCTGCTCTTTGATCACTGTTCCCTAAACCAAGTTTCTACAGGCTGATGAAACATGGGAGACCCTCCCTGATTGGATAGCCCAGATAACCACTGTAACCAGGAGCCACCTCACATGGCATGCCTTATCCTCAGTGCTCTAATTCGAGAATGCCCCCATCCTCTTTCCCTTTGACCTCATTGACCACCTCACTCTAAAGTGATATCCCATTGTCAGCATCATTTATTGAACACAATTTGCTGACTTGTCATAATGATAATAGTAAAAGCAGATTGAACTATACTTAATATGTACAGGCACTCTTCAAGATACATTATCTAATTTAATCCACTGCAAAGGGGGAATTATCAGCCCCAACAATTGGAAACCAAGCCTCTGAAGGTTAAGAGAGTTATGACATGGCTTACCTTTTTTTTTTTAGACCTTCTAGGTCCTCTCTAACTCAGGACTCTGTTATTTTGTGCTCTCTAGCTCATTTCCTCAATGAGGTAGCGAGCTCCCTGAGGAAAGGTATTGTATCTTATACATCTTTGCAGGAGTCTCTTCTCTCCTCACCCCCATAAGCCTTGCTTGTGATGGGCAATAAACGCATCAGAGATCCACCTGTGGAGGCAGCCTGGCTGTCACTCCTGAGTCCCTGAGGATTTGAGGAAGCCTTCAAGGCCCACAGGCCTCATTAATGTTGCTCATAAACTTGGACACTCTTTCTTTCATGTTCAAGACTGCCCAGTGGGATCCTCACCTTTGAGAGGCCCCCAAAGTAACTCAGACATTTATAGATGGTTCCTGTGGGCATTTGCCCCAAGGTCTGTCCCATTGAAAATCCAAAAGGAACAATTATTTTACGCTTTCCTTCTTTTTGTTGGTTGTTTTGCTAATTAAATTTAAAAAAACCACACACACACATTGAGATTAAAACAGCAAATAAGGAAATCATTACAATTCCTAGATTAAGGATTATTATTCCATAAGGCAGAGTTGTGCTGTTTATGGTATTTGGAGGGACTATATCTTTGAAGATAATTCCCTATTTTTTTCAGCTTCATTGAGGTATAATTGACAAATAAAATTATAAGATATTTAAAGTGTACAACATGATGTTTTGATACACATATACACTGTGAAAATATGCCCCCATCTAGTTAACACATCCATCACCTCACATATTTTTGGTGAGAACATTTAAGTTTTTCTCTCCTAGCAAATTTCAATTATACAATGCAGTGTTATCAACTATAGTCACCATGTTATACATTAGGTCCTCAGACCTTATTCATCTTAAACTGAGTTTGCACCCTTTTATCAACCTCTTCCTATCTCCCCTCTCCCTGATGGTAACCACTCCTCTATTCTCTGTTTCTATGAGTTTGACTTTTGAAAAAATTCCACATGTAAGTGATACATGCAGTATTTGTCTTTCTCTGTTTGGCTTGTTTCACTTAGTAAAATGCCCTCAAGGTCCATCCATCTTGTTGCAAGTAACAGGATTTCCTTTTTTTTTTTTTTTTAAGGCTGAATAATATTCCATTATATTATTCCATTATATTACACACACACACACACACACACACACACACACACACACACACCATCACATTTTCTTTATCCATTCATCCATTGATGGACACTTAGGTTGTTTCTATACCTTGACTATTATGGAATAATGCTGCAATGAACATGAGAGCACAGATATCTCTTTGAGATAATGATTTCATTTCCTTTGGATATATACCCAGAAGTGGGATTACCAGATCATATGGTAGTTCCATTTTCAATTTCTTGAGAAACCTCTATACTGTTTCCCATAGTGTCTGTAATTCTATTTTGTTACTATAACACACACACAAAGAATATAGCAACACTTGTGAGTGTGTGTGTGCATGTATGTGTGTTTATGTTTGAGACAGAGAGGAAGAAAGCAAGGATATGAATGTAGTTATACCTCGCTGAAGGAAATTAATGTAGAAATTGAGAAGTTACATAACCTTCATATATGAATTTGGATATCCCTTCTCTGCACTGATGTCCTTGTTGATGTTCAGTTAAGTGCCTATGGAAGAACATAAAACTGTCTAAACAAAAGTCCTGTGATTACTTCCATTTTAATTAAAACCTTAGAGGTTTAAGCCTCACTGGCATTTTCTCCTTTCTTCTCCTTTCTTCCTTTGCCTTCCAAGGAGAAACCTGCCCTACAAGGAGGCTTTTGGGCTGATCTGCCTCTGCAGCTGCCATGCCCGGCTCAGTGCAGGAGCTTGGTAGCAGATGTGTGGCCCTTGTCAAAGCCGAGTCTTTTAACTGGACTTTGCTCCCTTCTGAGACAGGGAGCAATGGGCACCAAGGAGTCCTAATCTCATAACCTCTTAATGCTGAAACCCCAGATCTCATTGGGTTAGAAGTTGACCTCCAATCCCAGTAAATGCTCTATTAACATGTGAATCCAACATAAAACTCATAGCGATAAAGAAACCACAGTGATCATGTTTGCTACTGCAAATTTCTCCCCATGGCAAATTAAGTCATACTGATTCTGAACTGCCAACCAATGATTACTAGTATATTAACTTACCAGATGGAAATGCAGCCTAAATTCACATGTGCTCTTAAAGCCACAGACAAATCTGTTTTTTAAAAGCAAATATAGCAGTGCATACTAACCGAATCCCAACCAGGCAACAGCTCTGTGCTGAGTGAGTATCTTGATGGTGATCAGTATCATGTAAGATGCAATGGGAGATAGAAGAGTGTGGATCTCACCATGAAGGGAGCTTATGTGCTGGTTGGAAAAACAACCTAACAATGAAATAACCAGAGTGTAATGCAGGGGAAAACACTGTATTTAACCAGGGTTCTGTGAGATGATGCAATAGGATTCGAGAGAAAGGAGAGGTAATTGGGCATAAGACTGGCGGGGGGTAGGGGGTGCGGGGGGGGAAAGGCTTCCAGGAAGAAGCTGAATTTGAGTTCATCTTGAAAGATTGGGATGGATCAATAGAAAGAATATTCCAAAAGTAGGCCAATCTAAACAGAGGCAAAGAGGCGTGAATTGAATAATGAAAGCTTGGGGTTAAGAAGACTTTTGGAGAGAAGGGGACTTTGAAGGTCAGGGCGAGGAGTTTACACTTGATTTGCTTTGTGTTTCAGGTGGATTTTGTGTTTAGCTACAAGCCCCAGAACTCTGAATATATTTTCTTAACCAAATTCTTAAATAAAGGATTCATTTTCTTAAATAACAAGAAAACCAGTTCCAAGGGGGTACAGTAGCTCCATGTTGACACGTTCCCTCTTCCCTTCTACCATACCTTGTGGGAGGCATTGTCAGTAACTGTGTTGCTTCCCAGCCCCAATATGATGGTGCCACCTCCAGCCTCATGTCCACATTCCAAGCAGAAAGAAGAAAGACAGGAAAGAATAAGCAGGTGGTTTCTGCATTAGGAATGCAAAAGCTTTCTCAGAAATCCCTAACAGTCTTCTGCTTGCATCTCACTGGCCAGAACTGTGGCAAAGTGCAACCCCTAACTGAAAGGATGTCTGGGAAAGCTAATGTTTTTGCTGGGACATTCTCACCACAAATAAATCAGGGTTCTGTTTCTTAAGGGAGAAGCGGGAACAAATATTGAAACAGCAATTAGCAATAGTAACACTCTGTACAACAGCAATCTCTACACACTATTATTGCAGGTTCCTGAATAGAGTTGTCTTAGAAAAAGTGGTTAATTTTTAGAAAGTGGATTTGGCATTGATATTTGAGGGATTTGGAAGGAAGGAGAAGAAAGATCTGGAAGAGTGGGTGGAAACTGGTGAAAATAATCTAGGGGTGAAGTAGTAGCCACTTGAATGCGTGATCTGGATATGGGAATGGGAAGAAGGAGAGAAGCTAATAGTTATTTCCAAGAAACAATGAGCAAGATTTTGTAAAAAGCATCCAAGAATGAATGGTCAAGGTGGAAGGTGTTGGCAAAGTGATTCTTTGGTCCTTTTTTGTTTTTCTATGCATAACGTTAACATTTGGGGTGAATGGAAGAGAACGTACTGGAAAAAGAAATTGATAAAGGACAATCTAAGAATCAGAGACATGTTGAAGCAATAAAGAATCCTAGAGTATAATTATATTTTAATAATTATAATTATAATAGGCACCTGAGGTACAGAAAAAGAGATGAGTTAGGTGCAAAGTTAGGGGGTTCTAATAGAATGTGCTCCTTCTTGGGAATGTGAGCATTGCTTTCCAGGACCATTCTCTAAACACAACACATCGGATAGCCTCTAGAGTACATCTATGTTTAAAAGCAAGATGGACCAGATCTGAAAAGAAATTATGTTCCTTTTGATGACTAATCCTAAACAGACAAACAAAAAAGCATTCTGCCTATTTGTCAGAAGGAAAGCAGAAAGGGAGGAGTTTTATCTGCTAGTTATTGTTAAGGAACAGAAAATCATTTTAACATTAAAAAATTACTACAATTTGAAAACTCATTCTTAAAAATGGAAGTGTCAGTCATTGCACAAGGCATAAAGACACAGAAAAGTTTAGACTTTGTGCTTTGACCTTTTATGATTCTGCAGTGTCACAAGTAGATTTGGACTTTTATTTTAGCCTGAAAGAAAACTTTAAACAACCCAACTACCTTAGGACCGTAGGGGAAGACCTGACATGGTCTCAAATCCAACAGTCTCATTCTTAGCATCCCAGAGTTTCTTGTCAGCACTGGGGAAGAAGCCAAGGAAAATCTCAGGGATGGGTAAAACAGAGAAACTGGATTAGTTGTATTTGCCATGTGTGTTCTGTAATTTGTAATTACTGTGAATCTTCAGATCAGATTCATGATTGTCTGAATTTTCAAGGTTGAAAGTCATTTATTTTTGACTTACATGCACCTGGCTTTCCTAATTCAGTTTACTCAGTTGTCAAGTCACCAAAGTCTCCCTCTGTTCTACAGAACACACTGGTAGGGGAAGGGGGGCATTTCCCTTGCTTGTCTCACTTTCACAGCTATGCTTCATCTGTTTTCTGTTGTTCTAACCTAGGTTTTAATGACAAAATGAGGAAAAAATAGTATCTTGAAAGAAAATATTTTATGTGAAAGAAATGTCATTCTTCTTGTTCTCTCATATTCAGCAAATCAACATACCTATTCAAGATTCCTCTAGTACTGCTATTAGGACTTTTTCTCCACACCTGCTTGTCACTTTCTTCTTCCAGTTGGTGAGTTCCTTGAGGCCAATGTATGGCTTATTAGACATTGTCTTCCTGATTTCCAGCACAGTGCAGGCACAGAGGAGGCACCTGAAGTGGTTCACCAGGTGAATGACTTTGCGGAGGCTTCTCCTAGTCAGAGTCTTTTCAGGTGCTTATACTTATTTCCCTGATGACATAAGCCTGAGTCATAAGGCTGCATGCCCAATGTACACACTAGAGTGAACTCTGCCAGGGGCACCAAAGACCTTTGGCCAAAAAATCAAGTAGTCCAAAGAAATGCTTCAAGAGAATTATTAAAAAGAAGAGAACCCAAAACTAATTTTGTCCAAACATTTGCTGTTTGAAAGCCAATATAGATTTTTTTAAAACACAAGTATTTGAATCGTTAAGTCAGCCAGTGTACAAAAGTCTAAGTTGAAAGGTATAAAATTACAAGTCTCCACCCAGGCAACTGGACACCTTCCTATAGACTATGAAGTTGGTAACTCGGCTCCTGGGCTCCCAGACTTCCTCTCTCAGCCATGCAGTGTTCCAGCCTAGAGGCAACCAATATTACCAGATTCTTGTGTGTGTTTGTTTTTCCAGAGATAGGATATGTGCCCATGTACATGAGGAGCTAAGTATAAACATATATATTTTATAAGTATATATATTTTCCAAGAATTATTTTAGTGAACAGAATCAATAGAAAAAAAATCATCATAAAGTAGGTCAATCAAGATCTTGAACTATAAAGTGCAAGGGAGAAAAAGTATCCAAGATGAAGAGCGATCACTCATCAGAAGGCAGAAATAGAGCAGGAATTCTGTCTACATTAAAAAAAAAAAAAAGGGTGAGATCATAGATCCATCTGTTCATTATGGTGGGCATTTCCTCAAAGCCAATGGACATTGCCTGGAGTGTCATTGGAGAACTTGCAGTTGTTGAGTGAGAGAAATCGTGGTGTTTGTTATAATGTGGGCATGTTCTACTCTATGGTGACACACTTCATCAGAGAATTAGTGGCATCTGATCCCCAGAACCCTCCCATATATATTCATATTATTTCAATGTAATAAGACATACTACCTCTCAGGTCAAAGGAATATGGCACACACTAGGCAAGGATCCTGAGCCAGGAAGAAGAAAAGGGGTGGGGGTGGGGCATGCTTTCTGAAGAGCACTACCCTACTCATTGCTATGCCTTAATTTAGCTAAACTGTCTTCCTCACTGGAGATGTTCTTGGCAGTTTATTGATATAAAGTTTACTTCAAGTGGATTGGAAAAGTCCAAGTCAACCAGTTACTGCTTTTCCCCCAGTAATACCAAAATTCTGCTTGGGACCAGGGAGCAAGAGCAAGCTAGAAAATGAGTATTTGTCAAATAAATTCCCAAGTAATTATTGGATTCTAAGAACATGTAAGGTACCAGGCAAGTTTCTGATGTTCTAACCAGATCTTGTTAGAAATATATGATACACACTCACAAGGAAGGTGATGAACAGCACGGGACCCTATCAATGAGAGGAACATCAAACAAATGTGATAGACTTCAGGGAAGTGAGGAATTTTCTTCCATCTCCCATGGAAAGGCAAGTTTCGCCTCTAGGTCTCCATAAAGCCTCCAGTAGATGAGGTTCTTTCCACTCCCTGCCCTATAGACTCTTGGGACAGTCTGGTTGATATACCTAATGAAAAGTATCAAAGAAAGAAGGCAGTTGGCTGCTCAGGTAGACTTCATGGGAAGGCAGTGCCTGGTACAGTTGCCATAAGTCAGAATTTGGCTTGTGGGTTTGGAGATTCATGAGTTTCATTTTGTAAGAGCACTCAATTAGGCTTAGGGAAAATGATTCCAAGAGTGATCTGTGAACCTGAATGTCAATGTCAATCTATTGATTTACAATGGGTAGGAGTATATATTCTAATGACCAGAATGATCTTGTTCACTACTTTACACATCAAAGAACGCTGGGCCAATTATAGAAGACTGTTTACTGAATGCAATCAGGACCAAAGATTAGAAGACCTTGAAAGATAACTTAATGCACCATCCCTACCTCATCTTGTTGAATAGAATATATACAAGAAAAAAAACAAACAAAGCTGTTTTCTGCCATTTAAAGTTTCTTCTTTTGTTATCAATTCATATAACCCAGTTCCTCTCTTTATAGGCTATATGCATATTATTGGATGTATTCCATAGATATGAACTGATTAGAGGGTGGAGTCTGGTCGCCTTAACTGTCATTGGATATTTCCCAAATATCCTCTATTACTCTTATCATAATAATGTGCAAAGTAGCACATTTGCATCTTTCCTTTATATTTTAAACTTATTTTTAATACACATAAAGTAAAATTCACCCTTTGAATTTTAGGAGCTTTGACAAATAGAGAGTTGTGTAACTACCACCACAGTCAAGATATAAAACAGTTCTTCACTCCTCCCCCAGCCCCCCAAAGAAATAATGCCTTGAGTTACACTTTCAAAATAGATTCCTTCCACAGATGGCTAACCTCTATTATGTGTTCTAACATTTTTGTTTGCAGAGGATTATATTTTCTGGCATTATCTACCAGTTATGAAACCCACCAGAAAAATAGGCTGTCATTCCCAGAGATGGATAAAATGGCGTTTTCTAATATGTGTATGAATATTTGCTTAGCTAGCAGTGAGTATATCAAGTTTACTTGATCTGTGAACTTACAACAAAACACAAAAAATTGACATATATTCTAAGGACATTTCCCCCAAAGAAAGTAGGAGAAAAACTTTAACATTCCAGTTGGAACTCTATCCACAAGAACTATATTAGCTCTGAGGGTTGGGAAAGAGAACTGCTAAGTCATATCACCAATTCATTTCCTTCCTTTAAATGAGTCACGAGGACAGAGATAACCCCAACACACTAGAAGCTGCTCCAGTGCTCAAGTAATTATATCCACTCCTGCTTTCCAGAAACTAGGTCTAGGCATTAAGAACTTTCCTAAGTAAAACATGCATCCATTTAACCTATGCAAGTTAGTAACTGAATTTATTGCGGTTGTTTTAATAAAGGCTCTTTAAAAGTATGTATATATAAATGGTACATATGCATGCTCATTCAGTTTAAACAATGGAAAACTAAACTTCATTTCAACTCTATTATGTCTTGATGGTATTTAGGAACTTAAAAAATAAATTATGTGTGTTCAATGAATTATTTCACATATGAACAGGTCTTGTTAATATTTCTGACCACCTAGGGGACTCAGTCCATGCCATAGGCTGACAAATTACTTTTAAAATAAAATAGGAGTAATTTGGGTTTATAAATTAAATGGTGGCCACAAGTATATCCTGAAGGGCCCTGAGGTCTGGTCACCTCTACTTGGCTCTACCTCTAACCCAGGAAGTGACAAGGCAGACCTTTCTTTTCTTTGAGAACTTATTGCTCTATCTTCCAGATACTCATAGAGACCCTGTAGTCCTGCCAATTGCAAGAATACAAGACTGAATGATTATTTGCCAAGTACCTGCAGCTGAAGAACTCAGCAGCACAGTTAGATATATATTAAGACAATTATGTTGAATCATTAGAAAATTTAATTCTAAGACGCAAAGTCTCCTTTTATCACAAATTCCGAAATAACCAGGTGGTCTAATAAAATCCCACATCAGAGGAGTCTTATAACAGGATCCCTTTGTCTGAGCAGAGAGGTTGGCAGTCATCCATGTATTTCCCATCTGTCTTCTTCTTATCCTCCCACAACTCCCCACCCTTTGCTTCTCTTAGCACTGTTTCCCATTCTTAACTTTTCTTCCACTTTTACCTCCTCCTGCTTCCATTTTTCTTGAGAGTAGACCACATGATTAAAGTGCCATTCTCTCTCATTGTAACATTTTTCAATGAAACACTGGAAATAGTCAAGGAAGAAGGAATGTGAGAGAATATTGATCCGTGAATTTCAGGATGAACAGAAAGGAGATAAATAGGTCTGTCCCTGTCATGTTGACTCACGTGACTCTTCCAGCATTTACTGGAATGACCTTCAATTCAAATGAGAACCACAAAATACCAGTAATTTTATCTGGGGAATATTTATATTTTGGTGTAGTAGGTGAATTCCCAATTAAAGGGCATTATTAGAAGCATTTTTCCCCCAAATGTAGTTTCATATTGGTTAGGCCTTGCATTTTTAATTGGTTGTTTTGGTTCAAAGAGAAGATTTTGTTTTTGTTTTTAAAATCCATTCATTCCCCATTTCCTTATAACTAACTCCCATGGATAATACCTGTGAAAGAAGACATCCTGAGCGTAGATTTCTCTAATATAGACCAACCCAATATTTTCCTCCTCCAACAATTTGTTCCTGATGTAGAGCCTACTGGGTTTGGTGATTGAGTATACATGGAAGAAAGTCAGGAATTTAGAACATTCCCTGACAATGGCAATAAAAATGTCTGATTATTCTAAGGCCTCTCCCTCCCACCCCCACATTAGTGCAAAGGGTAAACTGCTACTAATGTCACAAAGAGTGGAAGGGTACAGGGTGACTACCCACTCTTGATTTACGTTTCACATTCTCAATCCAGGGGTCTTTCTACCTCTCACTGCCCATTGGACTTTCTGGGCATCTGTTTTATGACTGGGTTACAGAAACTTGTGGCACTTTAAGGATGGCTCCCTAGCATTAGTGAAGCCAGAAACTAGGGCTTACCCTAAATCGGAGGGTCCTTTCAAAGAATGATGCCCTTAGAAACTGAGGAGGGTAAGCAGCAGCACATACAAAGTGTGTATATTGAGGTCTTCCCATAATAACTACCTGAGAATTTGTGAGTGTGCTCATGATCTAATTAGGGCTATCCCCAAAAGTCATCTGCAGTCTAAAAAATGTAAGATAAAATTATACATTTAAAGTTCCATATGGAACTTTGCTCTTCCCACAGCAGTTTACTGAGCATCTATCCTGTGTGCCAGGCACCATGCTGAGGACAGCAGTGAATAAAACAGACCCTGTCCCCATGGTCTAGCAGGAACTGCAAAAGCCAGTGTTGACCCAGCACGGTCCCAGTGTCTGAGACTTTGGGTTTGACAAATAGGGCCTCCTGTGCCTCAAAGGTGATCTTTAATATTACAGAAGGGGCAATTCTTCCACTTCCCATAAAATAGCACACAAGACCACCCATCCCTTTTGTCTCCACTCACCAAAGCCATCTGTTATTAATGAAGGCCAGATATATCTCCATAATAAGAAAGAGAGCCATAGAGAAGGGATGAGAGGTATTCTTTAACTAGAAGGTTGATCTCCACACTGAATGAAGAAACTCATGCTGACCTTACACACGGGCCTCTTTGAGTGTGGTTCACATTCACTGCTGTGATAAGACCAACTCCGGGTAAATGGGAAAAGCCTTGGTTTTGAAATTGCAAAGCAGAGATGTCAGTCAATGGTGTAAAGAGCTTTAGCTTGGGAAACAGATGGTATCAGTCAGCGTCAATCCAGTGATCATCAGCGCAGCTTTCTCCTGTCCACTCTTTCTTATCCCTCAAGGACACCATATCGTCTAGTGTTAAATACACTTTCACACACACTATTTTAAAGTCTCCATCAACCCATTGGGGGATATTTCAACCCTCATTTCATAGATGAGAAAAATCAAACCTCCCAGAAAGCATGTACAGTTCTCCACAGCTGTAATGCGAAGCCAATGCTCAAAGCCAGATCCTTAAGCTCCAAACCAACATGCTTTCCACTCTCATGTAGCTTCTACTCTAATCATTTTAGGTCTTCTTTCTTTTTGCACATTGTTTCAGCATGTCCTGATGGGCAATTATCCTACAACCTGTCAGTTTTCTGGGAGCAGCCAGATCTCTCCCCTGCTCCCTGTTCTGTCTTGTCCAAGCAGATAATTGCTGCCCCCCAACCTCTTTTGCTTCCCATAGGAATCCCATATCTATCATGGATATCTGTGAACCTGCTTTTAGAAATAGAGGGGGACACGTGGGTGGCACACATGAGGTTTTTTAGGAATCTATTAGTAGTTTTGCAGAGGCTGCTCAGAATTTTAAATTGACTGATTTCAAGATAAATTACCTCCTGAGAAAGACACTTTTCCCCTGCTCTTCCTTTCAACACTTCTCATCCCCAATATGTATTTGCTTTTCGGGTGCTTTTCTTTTACCCCCTACGGCTTGGCCTTACACCCTGTGCTCAGAAGACAGGGATATTAAGAGGTAGAAGCATTATCTACCAAGAAGGCCAAGGGACTGGCATGGCTCGGTGGTTGAACGTTGACCTATGAACCAGGAGGTCATGGTTCAGTTCTGGTTGGGGCACATGCCCGGGTTGCAGGCTCAATCCGTGAGCGGGGAGCAGCCAATCAATGATTCTTTCAGATCACTGATGTTTCTATCTCTCTTTCTCTCTCCCTTCATCTCTGAAATCAATAAAAAATATTTTTAAAAAAGAAGGCTGAGGGAAACAGATCTAGCCCTCCTTGGCCTCTGTAGGGATTGGCAGTGCTCCTTAAGATCTTTATGCAGAAAGGAACTGCTGTTTTTAAAGTCCTGGGAAAATGTCCATGGATGGATCCCAGTGCCTTTTTAAACCTCCTGAGTTAATAACTACTATTTTGGGGGTGAGGTGTGTATATGCATAAGTCAGAAAATTTTTTACTATACTAAAATTAAAATGTACCTATGTAAAGTCTCAGGGTTTGGGGAAAATTTTTATTATACTAAAATTAAAATGTACCTATATAAAGTCTCAGGGTTTGGGGAACATAATTCTGCCTTTTATGTTAAAAAACACATACTTCTGCTCAACAATGTTTATTTGCTTTAACTAGGTCAATGGTGATAAAATAAAAATGCAGACACTGAAAATAAGTATGCTTTTGAAAATAACATTATATTATAAATGTCACTCCTAATATATTAAGATGAGTCTATTAGTAGACTATGTCATAACTAGAAACAAAAATATTAAACAAAGGTAACAATAATGTGTATAAACTAAAATATCTTCAGTTTCAAAATTAGCTATAATATTACTTTCCAATTAAGTAGCTTTCCAGTATAAGATATAAAACATAATATAAAGATACTAGACATCATTAGCCATGCATTTTTAAATACCTTTGTGACAATAAAATGCACCAAAAAAAATTCAATAAGTTCTGGCCAGTGTTCTGACATTTATATTGGAGAGCTTAATTTTCTGATCAAGCTCTGGATTATAAAGTAAGAACCAACTGACTCTTTTAACCAGTCAGAATAAAACAGACAGAGCCATTGTGTGTGGATGGGCTCTGCTGTGGTTTGCCATAGTCACTTGTAACGTGGAAGAGTTGTCTCCGGTCTGAGCAGCCTATTTGCAAATAAGACCTTATCTCCAAAGAAGGTATAAAACAGACAGTGGCCAAAATAAAATATCAGCGAAAGGAGCTGCCATTTCTCCTCCATTTCAATAGGACACATTAGCCTAGTTCAGTGGTCAGCAAACTCATTAGTCAACAGAACCAAATATCAACAGTACAACGATTGAAATTTCTTTTGAGAGCCAAATTTTTTAAACTTAAACTTCTTCTAACGCCACTTCTTCAAAATAGACTCGCCTAGGCCATGGTATTTTGTGGAAGAGCCACACTCAAGGAGCCAAAGAGTCGCATGTGGCTCGCGAGCCGCAGTTTGCCGACCACAGGCCCTAGTTTAAAAGCCAATTATTTCTATTGATGCAACAAATTCTTGGGTCAGGCCACAACCTCTATAATTCTATGTGAGTTTAGGGCTCAGGACTTACTGAATTGCAAGCCAAGAAGCAATCTAGTCAACATGAAAAACCACCAGAGAGTCCCTGCCCTCTCCATTCTGTCCTGGTGCTTTAGACAGTGACAGCACCACTCCCCTCACTTTGCTGCCCTTCCCACACCCCTACCAGCCTCATAAAGCTCGCCATCTCATCCTCCTGCTAGGCTGATCACTTCCTACAAGTGCCTGGTGCTGGAGGCAGCAGTGGTAGAAGACCTAGCATTTAGCTAATAATTTTAGAAAAAAGCAGGAAGGTGGGACACGGGAGTGGGCCTCCTTTCACTGGACATGCCAGCTCTCCCTCTTAATTACTAAGCCCGAAACCCATGGGAAGAAGACAATACAGGGCTGTCTTCCCACTCACACAAACACAGAGACTAATGGATATTATTTTTTAGTTCACTGACACAACACAATTTTAAATAATGCCCAAATGTTCATTTAATAGGACACATAATTTTTCCTTCAGTTGGATTGTCTGTATATGACATTGGGAATCCTATATAATAAAGAGGTAATATGAAAATTTACCATCATGCCCTCACACAAGATGGTGGCCCCCAAGTGTTCACAAGATGGCTGCCCCCATGTGGTCACAAGATGGCCACCATAAGATGGCTGGCAGAGGAGGGCAGTTGTGGGCAATCAGGCCAGCAGAGGAGGTCAGTTGGGGGTGACTGGGCTTGCAGGGGAGAGAGGGCAGTTGGGGGGACCAGGCCTGCAGGGGAAGGCAATTAGGGGCAACTAGGCTGGCAGGGGAGGGCAGTTAGGGGTGACCAGGCCGGCAGGGGAGGGCAGTTTGGGGCAACCAGGACTGAAGGGGAGGGCATTTAGGGACAACTAGGCCAGCAGGGGAGGGCAGTTGGGGGGAACCAGGCCTGCAGGGGAAAGCAGTTAGGGGCAACCAGGCCAGCAGGGGAGGGCAGTTCGGGGCAACCAGGCTTGAAGGAGAGGGCAGTTAGGGATGACCAGGCCAGCAGGGGAGGGCAATTGGGGGTGACAGGGCCAGCAGCGGAGCAGTTAGGCATCGATCAGGCTGGCAGGGGAGCGGTTAGGGGTGATCAGATGTCAGGCAGATGCAGTTAGGGGCAATCAGGCAGGCAGGCAGGTGAGCAGCTGGGAGCCAGCAGTCTTGGATTGTGAGAGGTATGCCCACAGGGATCGGTCCTAAACCGGCAGTCGGACATCACCTGAGGGGTCCCAGATTGGAGAGGGTGCAGGCTGGGCTGAGGGACACACCCCAGTGCACAAATTTTGTGCACCAAGCCTCAAACCTCTTGTAAACACACATGTGACGTGGGGATATGTAGGTATTGTAAAAACTGTGTTTGTCTTACCAAGGGCTACAGAAAACCACTCAAACTTGTTGGCCTTCTCACCCCTAGGACCCTCAACCTATACTGCTAAGCATGCAGCCATTCCCAAAGGCCAGGACCCTGAGTTAGTCCATGACCCTATCCCAGCCCTGTCTCCAGTGACCCGAGGCCAGACCTTACACTTGGCCAGGGTAACTGGCTCTGAGGGAACCTCTAATGAACAAAAACGACCAATCCTATTAAAACTTAAGAGAGTTAGGTAGAAATGGCTCTCAATGGAATTGTGGAACCAGCCACTTAGATCATCCCACCAGTATCCATGTGAGGAGGATGGAAAAATGGCAAGGAGACATGTGAAAGAGAGCACAGCCCCTGGTTAGACGGTGGCCCCATTTCCTGTCCTAGACACACATGACGCAGTCAACCAGGCCGCAGTAACAGGCTCAGCAGAGAAATGTCAGGGACTGCAGGAGTCACCAAAGGGCGTTTTTTACTCTGACACCTGTGTGAAGGGGGAAATACCAGTGCAGTTTTAGAGACTCTCAGTCCTGGAATTTTCCACCTGATGTTGTTTCAGGTGTTGGATTAGAATGCACACATGCTAAGATGACTTTGTAACATTGGGTTATATGCTTTTCTTAATCACACTGATCTCATTCACACCATACATCCCAGCAGCACACCTGGCTCAGGCTGGATACTCAGAAGATCTGAGATCAGAGTTAATCATTCCAGTCCTCTCTCCCATGTGTCCTTGAATATCTCCATCCTCAGCAGCAAAGGTCCCCAGACAGAGAGAGGCGGTGGTTCCCTAGAGAAAAAACAACCCTAAAGACACATTTAAGTCACCATTAGCAAATGTAATTCCATCTCAGGCTGAAAAGTCCCAGCTCTGACTGCTCCACTGAAGAGCTGTGGACTTGAGCATGCCACTGCATCTCTGTGGGCCTTGTACCCTCAGCTTAAGTGGGAACAATAGCCCAGTGAGTTGTCAGGTTTCTTCTTTCCCATGAAGTCCACTTCCACAGCCCTCACCCCACCTGCAGCCCCCTCCCAGCTATGGCTCTGTGGCTGAGGGGGTCCTGGAGCCCTAGGGTTCCCCTCCAGCAGGCCAATGCTCTCCGCATTTGTGACCAGGTTTGCAAGGGGTTGGGGAAAGGGGAGGAGGCAGTGATATTTTGAACAGTCTTAGGATAAATGAGGGTCAGTATTAAGCAAGCATTACTCTTCATAAATTAGTACTGACATCTAGCCAAAACCCTTAATGGAAAAAATGTTCTTTTTTAAACAATAACTTTCTTTATCGTTAAAGGAACATTGCCAAGGATGCAGAAGGAAATGAAGATGATCAAAGATGAGGATGTGCATTTCAATCTGGGTGTGAAGAGGGGCCCCTCTTTTCCCCACTGCCTGCAGCCAGTGGTTTCCCGAGGGAAAGCTCCCCAAAGACACCCCTTCCCAGAAGCTCTCAGGGGGCCTTTCTCCCAGTTCCGGTACGAACCTCCTCCCGGAGACCTGGATGGCTTCCCGGGGGTCTTTGAAGGAGGAGGGTCCCGGAAACGGAAGAGCGTGCCCACCAAGATGCCCTATACCCACCCCTCCGAGGAAGCCGCCCTGGCCCTCCACTCCGAGGAGAGCAAAGTCCATGGCCACCCAAACTTCCCTCTGCTGTTCCCGCAGCCCCCGCGCCCCAAATATGACTCGCAGATGATCGACCTGTGCAACGTGGGCTTCCAGTTCTACCGCACCCTGGAGCACCTGGGGGGCAAGCGCGTCAAGCAGGAGCCGGTGAAGCCCAGCGCCGTGTGGCCGCAGCCCACGCCCGCTCCCTTCCTGCCCACGCCCTACCCCTACTACCCCAAGGTGCCCCCGGGCCTCATGTTCCCCTTCTTCGTGCCCACAGCCTCCCCGTTCCCCTTCAGCCGGCACACCTTCCTGCCCAAGCAGCCCCCCGACCCGCTGCTGCCCCGCAAGACGGAGCCCCCGGAGAGCGAGGAGGCCAAGCAGAAGGTGGAGCGGATGGACGTGAACGTGCAGATCGACGACAGCTACTACGTGGACGTGGGCGGGGCGCAGAAGCGCTGGCAGTGCCCCACCTGCGAGAAGTCCTACACCTCCAAGTACAACCTGGTCACCCACATCCTGGGCCACAGCGGGATCAAGCCGCACGCGTGCACCCGCTGCGGGAAGCTCTTCAAGCAGCTCAGCCACCTGCACACGCACATGCTCACGCACCAGGGCACGCGGCCCCACAAATGCCAGGTGTGCCACAAGGCCTTCACCCAGACCAGCCACCTGAAGCGCCACATGATGCAGCACAGCGAGGTGAAGCCGCACAACTGCCGCGTGTGCGGCCGGGGCTTCGCCTACCCCAGCGAGCTCAAGGCCCACGAGGCCAAGCACGCCAACGGGCGGGAGAACATCTGCGTGGAGTGCGGCCTCGACTTCCCCACCCTGGCGCAGCTGAAGCGGCACCTCACCACGCACCGCGGGCCCATCCAGTACAACTGCTCCGAGTGCGACAAGACCTTCCAGTACCCGAGCCAGCTGCAGAACCACATGATGAAGCACAAGGACATCCGGCCCTACATCTGCTCCGAGTGCGGCATGGAGTTCGTGCAGCCCCACCACCTCAAGCAGCACTCGCTCACCCACAAGGTACGCAGGACCCCAGGCTGGGGAGGGCCGTCTGCGCCCTGTCCTGGGGTTGGGGGCCAGGAGACCGCGCTGCTCCCCACCTCTGCCAGGAGGCGCTGTGCAGCCCTGGGCAGTGGCTCCCCTCCCCTGAGTCCTGATGTCCTCCCTCACCTGCCTGTGGGGAGAATGACGAGACTAGCAATCAAGTCCTTTCCTAGCTAGCCCTCTAGGGTCTGAGATGGGCCCAAGAATAAATAATGCGGACTGTTCGGAGAAGAAGGGGGGAAGGAGGAAGGAAACAGCAGGTCTTTGTGCTCTTGCTTCTTCCTTTCCTAGAATTTCTGAAATGCTATTTCTGGAAATTTCATTCAGGGTGCCAGCAGGAGTGTGTCATCAGGCTTTATCTACCGGAGACCAGCGCTGTGCCTGAGATACATTAATCAGAGCCTTTTTCTAGAGAACTCTTCCCTTTCTCCCTGCTGAAGCAGTGGTTTCCTTTCCCCGTCTTCTACCTCAACTGTGAGACCTGCTTCATGTGCAGGTGGCTCTGGGGGAACAGAAGCTGTGTCCAGCAGGGTCTGTACTCCCCTGGGGGAGCCCCTGCCTAGTTGACTGTGGTGCCATGTGGTTTGTATGGAGGAAGCAGAGAGAGCATCCTTCTCTGGTTAGAATTTTTCTTCCCCGAGCTAGGGTCTTCAAGGAGAAATATAGGCCCAGGGGTCTCCGTTCAGCTGAGTTTGTAACCAAAGCCCTGGAGTCATTCAGGGTGAACTAAAACAAGGCCCCAGTGGTGTCCCAAAATCTTACCAGCTGAGCTGACTTGGGGCTGCTTTGAGCTGCTGAGAGGGAAGGTTTGCCCCACTGACCTTTACCCTCACACCTTTGACCTCAAGTGGTTTTCTTGGCAGGAGAGACTTCTAGCAAACCAGAGTTCCTAAAACATTCTTTAGTTCTTAAAGGTCCGTGGAGGACTTTGCCCAGTCAAGATGCCATTTATATTCTGCCATGATGGGTTTTATTTGATAGGTTAGGTGAGGACATAGCACAGGGCATTTCTGGCTCTGCTGCAGAGATCAAATGTGTGGCTGCCTTGTGAACTCTGTGCAAACAGCTCCTGCCCTACACAAGGCACCTGTAGACAGCATCCAGAGAAGAGGGGCCTGCTGAGTGCAGGGACCGTCAACAAGGAAACTAGACTTCAGCCACCAAAGGGATCATTCGCTGATTTATGGGGTTCCTACATGTGTGGATAAGGAATCAAAGGTGCATTTTGAAACATAAACATTCTGTAAGAGTAGAAACTGAAGTCAAAGTGGGAAAACAGCCGGGTATCTGAAATAAGTCTCATTTAAATTAGGTTACAGAATGCATTTTAATAAAGGATGTCAGCAAACAGCAAGAGGTAGTATTTATTGAATGCTTCTATGTGGCAGCTGCTTTACTTTGCATGTAATGTGCTTCAATGATGCTAAGAGCTACTTGTGGGTTTCAATACTTCAAAATTGCAAATGAGACGCTGAGGCATGGGGAGGTCACCCAGAATCTCTGACTCCAGTACCTGAGCTCTTGAACCCTATTGCCAAGACTTCCCTTTCTGCACCCACTTCCCTCCCTTCCCCTAACAACTCCACAAACTCCCCCTTTGTGATTCTACTGATCCTTTTAGAGACACAGTAGCTTCCTGTGTTCCCCAAAGTTGTGTCCAGGCTCCCATTCACTTGGGTTCTAGGCCACCCCACATGTGAATTTTACTTAGGACACAGAAAATTTCAAAACAGCGATAAGTAGATACTTCTTGGTCCCAGCACGGCTGCATCATAGCCAGTATAGAGACAATCTTGAGGAGAAAGATCCTAAGTAAATTTTACAAGTCATCAAGAAAATAGTTTTCATTAATTTCATAATTTTAAACTCACTGTTTGACTATGCAACACATATTTTAAATTGAGATATCTTCATTAGCATCAGTCCATACTCCTCTGCAATAATTAGACTAGAGAGCATTCCAGCTTCTCATGGCTTACCTCTTCATCTTGAGATGAGGAAGCCTTCACCAGGGAAGGCCACAAGACTTGCCTTAGGTTATGCAGCCAGTAAGTGGCTGGGCAGAGATCTGAGCTCACCCTTTAGTGCCATGGGCTCATCAAAACTGAGGAATGATACTTTCTTACCATGTCCCAAATTAAAGAACTGAAAATACAGGCAGAGAGAGGCAGAGCTAAGCATGGAACCCCTCCCTCTATAAGTCACTATAGATACCAGCCAATATGGGATTTATAAAGTACAATTGTTAGCTAGGCAACTTGATCTAAACCTGTATTAGCCTTAATTTTAATGCTATAGTTCTCTAAGTTTTCCTTTCAAAAAGTCATTCTGGATCAAGATTCCTTGCAAAGGCCTTTTCAGGGAAGTAACTGGTTAGTCAGGATCAGCTAATATTCTATTCATGCTATGAGTCCCTAGAAATGCTTTCAACTAAGGGCATTGATGCTTAAGTTATTCAAACACTTCTCCACAACAGCAAGGAAACTAGAAAATCTCCTTTTCTAATTCGGAAAGCTATCGTCTCTATAGGACAGAAGCTGGCTTAGAGGAGGTTCTATACTCAAATCAAACAGAGGTCACTGTGGCCTATAGGAACTCAGGGGACCATCTCAGGAGGTGATTATCAAGTTGTACTTTATGGAAGTGTGGATATAAGTTGTTCTTCTGGGATTTTCAAGTCCATTAATAAGAACTCAAGATATGGGAAATGATATTATCAGTTTGGGAGGTTTTTTCTCATTATCATGAAAGCAGGATTATAGATTCATTTAATATCATTCCACAGTGCTCTTACCAAAATCCCGTTAATCCCCAAGAACTGTTACTATAGAATGAACCCTAGCAGCAGCAGGAACAACAAAAGTATTAGCTTTACTTTATGTAGTTTATGGTTTTTGGAGAGAAAAAAAGATTACATAATCAACATTTTTCAGGAAAATAGCAATTTAACAAGGCTAAAGCCACACTATTTGGAACTAAATATCTTATCAGCAAGCTCATCATGGATTTATGCAGCAGAAAGAAAAACAAAGACTACAATCCAGATGAAAGCAGGTTACCTGCTAACCACAGTTGAATCTTGCCTCCCTGCAGGGTGTGAAGGAGCACAAGTGTGGGATTTGCGGGCGGGAGTTCACTCTGTTGGCCAACATGAAGAGACACGTGCTGATCCACACCAACATCCGCGCCTACCAGTGTCACCTCTGCTACAAGAGTTTTGTGCAGAAACAGACCCTCAAGGCACACATGATCGTCCACTCTGATGTGAAGCCTTTCAAATGCAAGGTGGGAAGGGGACCCTGGGAGAGTGCGGAAAGGGGGGACTTTGAGGGTTGTGTAAATGCCCAAAGGGGAAGAGTCTCCAGGGAACCTTCTACTCCATTTCATCAGGGCCACAGAAGCTCAGAGTAGATCCATGGCCAACCCCAGGCTCATCTGCTGCTCTTTCTCTCTTTCCACCACACATTTGCTCACACCAACCCTCAGCTGGGCCCTGCTTGTCTCACTGTGGAATCAGTTCCTGGGGGTAGAGGCATCAGTAGGGGAAGGTCTGAGGGTGGAAGGACCACTTGGGGAATGAGGTCGTTCAAGGATGAAGGGATGTGGAGAGTTCCTCTTCTAGAAAGGAGCAATCCAGTGTGGCCCTCTTCCCTGTACAAGCCAATGAGTAGAATACAGAAAGGAGTCAGAGAAGTTTCTAGCACTGCCCCCACTCCCATCTGACCCCTCCCCTCCTGCCCTCCTGACACTTGGGCTGAGTGGCATAACTTGAAGGCAGGTCTTCCAGAGAGGATGACAGATATTCTGAGGCTAGCCCTCAGATGACCTCAAAAATGCTTTCTTGGGCTGAGGAATGACTGTGAGCACAGTCATCTGAAGCATTTCTCACTTATTCCTAAGGACCATGGAGCATCTTTGTTAAAGTCTCCGTGTCACATTAACTTGCTTGGATTTTTATTTCATCAGCTGAGATAATGTGTGAGATTTGTAAAACCCAAGGCACTGAGTGGTGTCACTCAGAAATGCTTAGGCTTCCCAGGCTGTCCCCTCCCAACATTGCTGCTCTTCACTTCTAAGAGGAAAAAGAGTCTTGCTCAGGATTGGGTAGTTTCATCCAAAGAATGTATCGGCAAGTGTCATTGAATGCATGTCTTGAGGAGGGAGCTGAGGGGAAGAAGAGGGAAATCACCATGTTCAGCTAACACTAAGCCTTTCTGTTGGAAACGGAGGTTTCCCTTCTCTCTGTTACTGCATGTCTGATGGGGTCCAAATGATATTCTCTGTCGATCCCTATTTCTGAAGTAGGGTGTCCTGCTTCCAGGGGCCGTCCCTGCGTTCATGCCCCTGCAGCATTCTCCCCACTTGAAGGAACCCCCTGTGAAGCCAACTTGTTTCCTGTGTTGGCCACTCCTGGACAGGGTGAGAGGGGTCAGGAACCAGATCTTCCCTAGACCTGTGTGGGCATTCTCCGGAGGTGGGGGAGGGAGATTTCTCCCTCCAGCCCTTTTCCTGCCACCCACTTGTGTTTCCCCTCCTTTCCTTCAAGTTCTAGTAGTTTGAAAGTCAATTTATGTCCATCTTGAGTCATCTGAGCTGAATAGGGAGGAAGCTGCATGTAGGACCTGGTGCAAAAGGAAAATGTAAGGCCCTTTGTTCAAATGTTAGGAAGAATTTAAAATAGTAAAAACAGAGCATTATGCAGAACTCAGGACCCTTCTGAGTTTGGGGTCCTGTGTGACAGCCTAGTCTGCACGCCTTGCTGCGTGAGCCAATGGACGCCACAGACCAAGTCCTCTCTCTCGAGGCACTTCTTTGATTTCCTACCCACTTCACTAAGCCCTTTGACCTCTGCACTTTTAATAGAGCTGTTGCTGCCTGCCAGGGTTTCCTGTCTCCTACAATGGAGGTGCAAACAGGAGCTCTTTTCCACTCTTCATTCCTGTGTTGAATTTACTCTTGGACTTCAAGCACATTCTATATTTTTTATCTTATCAACTGGTGGTAGAGAGCACATAAAGTTGTTAAAATATGAAGGGAGCCATTGCATAGTTAGCCATTGCATAGTTCCCTAAAATTTCACACCTGTCCAGTCCAACCAACTCCCACCTCCACCTCATCAATTCAGGTCCAGCAGTAGTGGTTAAACCAGGAAGAAAACATCTCTGAAACAGAAGGATATGTCAGGGGGCAGAGCCAATACAGGACAAGGGCTTGCAGGCTATGTGTGATTTGGGGCCACAGAGACAGTCCTATTTCTTTATATCGAGGGCATCAGAGGAGCCTGGGTGATTTCATGGCCCTGGTAGTATCTGAGGATTTAGAGCGTTCTCTCTGGTACCAGTTCATAGAAGACTGTACAATGCAAGTATAACAAGGGCCCAGTGATGCAGTGAGCCAGCCTGGCTTGATGTTTCAGGCCTCCCTTCATAAACAACTGCTCCCTCTTTCCCAATGATAGTGCACCATACATGGGTGACTGATGGCTAACTATGGTTCAGAAACTCAACTCAACTTCTCCTTGAGTGTGCATTAGGCTCTGGATATCTGGTCACACCTTGAGAGAGGGACTTGTAGCATACAATGCCAGCTCTGAAATGATGCACAGTTTATAGGGAGATAGGCCTGGAGCAGGAACTGAACTGGTATCTTCAGGGTCACTTCTTCCTGGGGCCTAGATTCTCTCAGCAGCTGTAGGTCAGGAGGCCGTCTAGAAGAGTGCATATACTAGTGTCATTAGAACAAAAATAATTGGATGTTAAAGGGGAATTTTAAAAAAATCAAACGCAGATGGCCCTTCTCCATTCTTAGACATTTCTAAAACAATAGCAGGTGTCAGTCACCTTGAATACGAGCTCTCTGTCTCCTGGAAAGTGCCAGAAATATACCGCAGGTTCTCCCTCTATTTGTTCCCATCTCCCTGCAAAGTGCCACCCTGCTCAGTGTCCCCTTTCTACTATCACCCTCCTCCCTTCAAAGGCATTTCAGCGCATGTCTGAGTTCACAGGCTATTGTAATGGGCCTCTGTGTGTTGGAAAACTAGCTCCAGAAGCCATGGTGAAATGGGTCACTTTGAGAGGGTGTCCTGCGGACTTTGATTCCCATCCATGTTGTGCTGGATTCTTGGAAGTCTGATCCTGGGTGGAGCTTGTTGGGGATTTGAGAGTTGGGAAAGGAATGGAGGGCCATTTGCTCATTGCTGTGTAATCCATAGCCTTCAGAGAGGAGTGGCTGGCAGGCTACATAGTGATGGTGGAGAACAGGGCCAGACAACTAAACAAAGGCTTTATCATGGTAACAGGGCAGACATTTCCTTCACAGGATTGGCATGGCTGGGGTGGGGTTATGGGGGAGGAGAAGGGCAGGCCATGCTCCTACCATACTCTGAGAGGGGTAGCTCTGTCTCCTTTACCCCAACCTTGCAAGAAAAAAAAAAAAAAAAGGAAATTCTTTAAGTAATAGATTCTAATTTCTTGGGACTTTCACCACTAAAAATCCTTCCTAAAATAAACCCCTCCCCCTGTTGCAATATGAACTGGTTCTCTCCAGTCTGTGCTCAGTGGAAACAGCTGTCCTCAGCAAGCAGCAAAGTTCGCTCACGGTGGGATTAAGCATTAACAATAGAATGGAAAATTAGAGGAGAAGAAAGGTTTCCATTCTGTTTCTTTTTTCTTTCCTTATAAAAAGAAATTACTGCCCTTCTGGGCTCTTTTGCTATTGGCTCAGCTCCTGGACTCCTAGCTCTTGGAGCCAGCTGGAGCTGGTCCAGAGACCTGTGCCTGTGCACTTAAGCTTGTTTCAGAAAGATGCTTCCCAGATTCTGCGTAAGCATGCGGGGGTCGACTTGGATGCTATCCTTGTAGCGGCCACACTCCATAAAAGCAAAGAACCAGCTGCCGTCTTTGGGAAACCTGTCCAGGAAAAGCAGCCATCCAGAATTTCCGGGACACATTCTCCTTTGAGATGGGTGAAGCCGGGAGCTGCCTAAGTTATGAATCACCAGGTCATCTGCAGCCTGGTCTGAAGCAGAGGCCTGAAGGCCCAGGGCAGAGCTGATAGAAGAGGATGAGGTCTCCTTGAAAAGAGTCCCCACCACCTCTGCCAAACAGGCCCCATCTTCCCTTCCGGCTCTTGGATGCCTCATGAGGGAGAAACCATGTGGGGACTTTTAGGGGCTCAGTACTTGAAACCAAGGTTCTCAGGCTGGCATTGAGGGGGTTAAGGCAGTGACCAGATAGCAGCCTTTTGGCAGCAAAGCCCTCCTCAGCAGAAGGAAGGATATAGCTGTATGAACTGCCTGCTTAACAATGCCTCACATGTCCCCAGGGGCCCGCCTGCAAATAGATTTCATCTTGCTTTCTCTTGTACTTTTCAAAGCTTCCTGTTTTCTCACGGCCCTTTTGGACAGTTTACAGTCTCTCTCTCCCTCCCTCTCTCTCCCTTTGAGGAAAGGAACACCCTTCTTATTAAAAGAGAGAGAGAGAGAAAAGAATGTAAGGGAAGGGCAGTTTAACGGAGGCCATTCTCCTGGGCTGCAGGCTGCAGCTCTTTGACCTTTTCTCCCAGAATAGGAAAACACAGGCTTCCTGGCGCATCTCAGTCCTCAGGCTCACATAGGCTGGTTGGCGCAAAGCAGTGTGGCTCTTCTTGGCTTCGTGGGCTTCTGGCCCCAGCCCAGCCGCTGCCTGCTGCCTGCTGCCTGCTGTACACAGCCGCCTGGGCTTCTCCGTGGCTCTAGCTGTCAGCATCATCGCTGGGACTCATGGGAAGTTGCCTGAGGCATCTCCAGGCCCTGGATCAGGGAGGGAAGAGGCACCAGGGAGCTGGAATTTGGAACTCCTATGAAGATGAGGAACAGGGTGCCTGTCAGCTGTTTAGAGGGCTGAGGATCAGGGAGCCAGATACTGGGTTCTCCCAAAACCTGCAATCTAAGAGGAATCTTCTTTTTCCATCCACATTTCCCAGTGCTGGGTCAGGCACAACTGCCTCCATTTCTATTATGCTTCGAGTAACCTGGCAGGTATTTACACAAAGGATCCCTCACTTCCTTTAGTATTCCCTGCAAATAATTTAGTTTAGAAAGACAGCACCCCCATCTTCAAAGATCTTCCTATTTCTGGAATGTAAGAGCATAGTCCATAATAATGATAGTAATAAAAACTCATATTTATTGAGCTCTATTTGCCAAACCCTTTACATGAATTGTCTCATTTGATCTTTATAACAACCTTTATAAGAAACTATTATTATCATCAACATTTTAGGGAAGAGAAAATGGAGAGTTCGTTCTCTATCCCTCTGAGGTCTCCCTATCGCCTCTCTGCTCTGCCCTCTCAAAGCCCAATGACCCATGCAATCTGCTATTAAAAGACAGTTCAAAACACTTGTTCCAATTTCCTATTAAATGTTGAGGTCCACCTACTTCTTGACAAGTAGGTATAAATGTGGGCATTGATGGGAAAGCTGAGGCTTCATATCAGGCTCACTAATATCCCTCATTAGAGAACTGAGAGTTTAGGAGGGGTGGGCGGTTGAGATGACCACCTGCAAGAGGAACGCTGTCCTCTCTACTCCAGCAGGTTCCCCCACCAATACCTGCCCGTATCTTAATCTTCGCAGACCTGGGCAGGAAATGATGCAGCAAGTATTGACTTCAGCAAACTCTTAGCCTCACCTGTTGTGATGAAAGGGGGCACTGACATAGATGGCTGCTTTTCTCAGAAGAAGAAACTAGGGTTTTGGTGCTCCCTCTCACCCTGACTTCTTCCTTCTAGTCTAACTCCCTTCCTCTGCTACAGTGACTATGCTTGGAGCTCATATCTCAAACCACAGCACCATCTTTAATGGACCCAGGCTTCTTTCTCTGGTCCTCCTTTGCTGGATACTGAGGTTAGCCACAAAGGCAAGGAAGGTAGCCCTAGCACTTTTGAAGGTGCTTTCGGCATCTTTCAATGTCCCAACATCTTTCAGAGTTCACATACCTCCACTCAGCCTGGGAGGCCCAGTAAGCTATGCAAACCATGAAGGATAACTCTAGTAAATAAAAATTAATTTTTACCAATAGCACAGAAAGCAGTCTCCTTTACCAATCACACATTAGAAAATATAGCTTCCCGGTCATGTCCCACAATGGACCTTCCCTGAGGCCATAGGCCTTGACATCAGGGGACAATATCAATGTTTCAATGTCCCCACGTAGCATTGAAATGCCCCAGGAAGTTTAGTCGTGAATGAATTGAGTCAGAAAAGAAACATTAGAATAGAAAAACACACACTGGGCTTTGATAAAGAATCATAAAATGTTGCTTGTCTAAGGCTGAAGAAGATTCTAGGAAATGCCCCATGGTAGCCATTGTGATGTATGCACACCTTTGTGTGTGTGGTGGGAGAGGGGTGAGGGGAAGGGAGGCAGGACCTTGGGGCAGGTGAAGAGCAGGGTCTTCTCTGACCCCAAAGTTATAGCAGTTGTGGCAGCAACAGTGACAGTGACCTTGCCTGTATCTAAGACTGAGGGAGGTATCTAAATATGTTTAATGAAAAGACTATTCTTGTGGCAAAACAACCCCCCCCCCCAAAAAAAAAGGGGTACTCTACACATTCTTCAAGGTTAGGCTAAAATTCTATCTTTTTTATAAGACCTTTTCAGAAGTCCAGCTTCTAATATCTTGGCAACCATAGATAATAACTAACAGTGGAATTGCGCCCTTCATGGGATCCAAGTGCAGAAGGCACCCATCTTGTCCTTTCAGTTCTCTCGGCTGGCCTGTAGGACTGTGAGATCCATTTAGGCTTGGACTAGCGCAGTAGCCTAACTGATCCTGCAGCCTCCAGCTCCTCTCTCCCTGCATGTCTTGTTGTTGGGCAGTGGGAGGGGGAAGGAGGTAGAGCTAATTTTGCTGTTTTCAAGTCTTCTGCTGCAGCATCATGCCAAATAATCAGGAACCAAATTAAGTATACTTTTTCTAAAATGACCATGACTTGCATATCTAATGCAGAATCTTTAGATTCAAAGCTTTTGTTTTTCTGTAGCCAGAACGGAGAACTGCATAAACTAAGCTAATAAATAGATCACAGAAGGTTTCCAGAACTTGCACACATGTGCAAAACTTAGCCACAGGTTAATATCTCAATACATTGTCTCTACTAAAAATAAAAGAAAGCAAATATCCATCCCACATGTAGGGTTCCTGAGGATGTTGAAATTAGACCAACTCTCTCAGCCTTTCCCTTCTTGGGTCACCTTTTCCAAATGAATGTGGTGTGCACATACTCTGAGTACTGAGTGTGGGAATTTATCTTTGCTAGTAAGGAAGTAAAAAGGGAAAAAGTACTTAAAACTCCCAAATATGAATCATTTAAAAATACAGAACCAACCATTCATTATCCATGTGTGGATTATCTGTGACAAATGTATAACCCCAGGCTGGCTTCCTCCTACCATCCAGCATTCTTTTGAGCTAATCTCTCAAGGTCACCATTTGTTAGGTCTGCCCATTCTGTCAAGGCTATCTCAACTCTCACCTCCATAGCCACATGAGGAAAACATTGCCTTCATTAACAAAAATTCAATCCAGAATCCCCAACAATGGCCCTGAAAATACCTCTCAGGAAGAGAGGAAAACTGATGTCAGCTTTAGAGGACGCTGTCCTCCTAGTCCTCCCTCCATGGCATCTCTCACTCTGTACTGGCTTCTGAGGTTGGGGTGGGACGGGAATGTTCCTCCCTTGACACTGTGTCCAAGCACAGCCAAGGAAGGGCTGGAGTCTCCAAACCCTGCCTTGCGGCCCATCATGCATTTGCACTTTAATGGAAATAAAGAAAAATGACAAAGAAAAATGAATAAAACATGTTTACTTCTTGTATACCTAAGATAATATTTTCAGCACTTCAAATCTCTACCCAGAGAAAAGACACACTCCTTCCTTTACATGTCTCCATTTTCCTTTTGACTTTGAAATTCATTCCAATAATTAGCAAATTTAAAAATTAGAAAAGTGTGGTGTGGTGGCTGACCATGTGGCCTCTGGTGTCCAATGACCTGAGTTCATCATCCCAACTCCAGCACCCACTAGCTATGTGCCTTGGCCAATCTTAATCCCTCAGTTTGTCCATCTGTAAAATGGGGGTGACAACAGTACGCACCTCATAGGACTGATGTGAAAATTAAGGGTGATATTCCATGGCAGGCTTAGGATAGTGCCTTCCATATTGCAAATGCTCCATAAATATTAAGCAAGTAACTGTATCGTTATTATTCAAGTGAAGCACACTTTGAGCAATTGCTTTTCAGATCAGCTTTTCTCCTTTTCAAAAGGTTCAAAAGAAGCTTTAATAACTTTGTGATTTTTACTTTGAGTTTTAAATCCTCTACCACAGGGACAGAATCTCAAGAGTCTATCCCTACCTACTGTTGGTCTGAGCCTGGCCACAATCCACCCCCTCCTTGACTTCCATGGGGACATTTTCTTTGGAAGCCACTTGAAATGCTCAGATCCAAGCAAAGGGCCTCACATGGGCCTGGCTGTGGGTTCACCTGGGTGGGGTCCTCTGTCTGCAAGTAACCTGTGTTCTCCTTGTCACTGTCTCCGACAGCTGTGCGGGAAGGAATTCAACCGGATGCACAACCTTATGGGCCACATGCATCTGCACTCTGACAGCAAACCCTTCAAGTGCCTCTACTGCCCCAGCAAATTCACCCTGAAGGGGAACCTGACGCGCCACATGAAAGTCAAGCATGGTGTCATGGAGCGGGGCCTCCATTCTCAAGGTATTAATCTTCCAGGAAGTCCCCATGCCTGCGAGGCCAGTGGGTAACAAATGGGCAGTGACCTTGTTTACAGGGGGTTTCGCTTTATTCTTATGGTCAAAAAAGGGAGTGCAGCCTTCAAGACCACAGCAGGGTAGCAGGAGCAAGCTGACAATGTGATGATAAATAAAATGCTAAGATCTGAAGGTAGTAAGTACAAATGAAATCTAGAAAGTCAATTGGAACATTGTAATGATGCCAGCCTCAGGCTGGAGGGACTTCTGTTATCCCCACTTTACAGATGGGGAAACTGAGGCTTCCCAACATTAATTTGCCAGAAGTTGGTCAACTGAAAACTGTCAGAGTCAGGATTTGAACACGGACCTTTCTGACTCTAAAGCCTGTCTTGTATACACTTCACCACATAGCTGTTAAAGGGCATGCGGTTTTCCCCCCTTTTGGAAAAACAGGTCTGCAAGCTCTGTTGTCAGCAAAGGTGTGTCTGTAGCAGGTAGGCCTCCTCTAACCTGTTCAGGACCAGACAGGCTCAAGGGCAGTTCTCCTACTCAGTGGGGGCTATGTCTCCCTCCCTGAGTCCTGACTGAGCAGGCTGAAAGTTCTCACCTTGTTTGTCAGTCCCAGGGCCCCCAGAGTTCATGTTCCAGATCTGCTGAACTTGGCGGGTTGCTCCTTCGTCACCTAATCGGGCAGTCTTCCAATGGGCAGTCCGTCCTAGGCGTGTGCTGTGAGCTGGGCAGCAGTGAGGGACGGAGACCAGCTTTGTCCTCTGGGAGGTCTGCGTGTAGGGAGAGAAGACATAAATAGAGGTGACTTAAATCGTATTAGCTGGCCGCTCTCTTCTGGTCACTAGTATAATCAAAGCACAGGGCTAGACATGTTAGAGCTCATTCCCACAAAGTAGACTGTGTTGTTCTCATTTTATACAAGAGGAGACCAAGGCCGGGAGGTATGATACAAACTGCTCAAGGTCAAACAGCAAGTCTGAAGGCAGAACTGGGGTTCCAATTCAAGAATTTCTGAGTCAAGCCAGTGCTCACCACACTAGGTAAAAACACAGGTGATTCATTTGTGTTTGCTCTTTCTCCCACCCTTTTCCAAAAGAGATGGTCAGATAGGCACACATATCCTATCTAATAAAAGATAAATATGCAAATTGTCTGCCACTCCAACACACAAGATGGTTGCCCCCATGTGGACACAAGATGGCCGCCACAAGATGGCCAGCAGGGAAGGGCAGTTGGGAGGGACCAGGCCTGCAGGGGAGTGCAGTTAGGGGCAAACAGGCTGGCAGGGGAGCAGTTAGGCATCAATCAGGCTGGCAGGGGAGTGGTTAGGGGGTGATCAGGCTGGCAGGCAGAAGCAGTTATGGGCAATCAGGAAGGCAGGCAGGTGAGCAGTTGGGAGCCAGCAGTCCTGGATTGTGAGAGGGATGTCCGACTGCCCGTTTAGGCCCTACCAGGATTGAGCCTAAACGGGCAGTCGGACATCCCTTGAGGGGTCCCAGATTGGAGAGGGTGCAGGCTGGGCTGAGGGACCCCCCTCCTCCATGCACGAATTTTGTGCACTGGGCGTCTAGTTCATAAATAAGCAGCACGCAACAGAATGATTGTGGTTTTCAGATTTTTACAATGTCGCCCTGACTCCTGGGCAACAGGGAACTGTGGTCATAAAGCAAGGCCTAGAGTTGGTGCAAAAGCCCTGAAAAATTCTGGTTAAAAAACAAAAGCAATTTTTCCACCCTGACAATGTTTTTCACCTGAATTAACTTCACATCTCTAGTTGCCTGAGCGGCTTCCCAATTTAGGCCTGGATTTTTCCAGAACAGGTGAAATGTGTTCAGTCTCCAGGGCTGGAGACATAGAAGGCCATGATGAGACAGGCCTGCACTGATAGCCTAACCTGCTCTCCACAACTCGCCCCGTATGGACACTCAAAGCCTAGCAGGCACCTGACAACTCTATCATCCTGGAGAAATAAAGAACATCACTATATATCACAGAGCTGCTTTGAAAATTTTTAACAGACTTGCAACTATTTTAACGTTTTCATCTACAAAAGGTGTCCCTCATTTTTCATTCCGGTTTTTGAAATGGCTCAAAAACCAAGGCCCAGATCAAAAAGACCCTCCCTGTGCCCCAACAAGATTAAAGCTATAGACAGCTTCCTTGCCTGATGGCATCTTGAGGCTGGCAGCGCTGGACATCAGCTTCTTTTGTGTGTCCCCACCCAGAAGCCTGGTCCTCCTGTGGTGCAGCAGGCTCTGGCTGAAGCCCAGGCCCATCCCTCCTAGTTCGCCTCTCCAGTCGCCCCCACCTGTTCCTCGGGGCCTTACTACAGCCAAGGTCAAATCAGGTGGAGCCCTTCCATGGGCCTGTTGGCTCCTGAAAAGTGGGTGTCTAGAGTCCTCAAGCTAAATTAACAGTGAGACCCTCTCACATCACTGTACCTGATAGCAAGGACACTTGTAGTTGGACACAGGGGCTTTGGGGTCCCCAGAGGACCTCTTTATGGGATATCTTTTTTTTTTTCAGGGTGGAAATATCTTTATTATTGTTTTATCTTTTTTCTTATGGTAAAATAAATGCTCACTGAAAATAATAAAATAAAAACATTAGAAATAAGAAGAAAAGATGTTAAAAATCACCTCATTTTTTAGATTTTTGGCATCTTTTTTTTTAAGATACAGAGACAGAAAGAGAAGGAGTGAACTGGGTCTACACTATAAATATCCTATCTAATAAAGAGGGAATATGCTAATTGACCATCACTCCCTCACAAAGATGGTGGCACCCACAGCCAATAGGAGAGAGTATGCTAATTGACTGCCATGCCCTCAAAGATGGCAGCGCCCACAGCCACAAGATGGTGGTGCCCAGTCCCCTCAGTCTGCCAGGGCAGCAGGCACGCGGCACGGCCGGGCCCGCCCCCAGGTGGGTCCGACTGCTCCACGCACCTGCCTCCAGAATCCCCCAGTCCCTTCAGCCCCCCAGCCACCCAGGGCCAGCCTGAGGTGCAGGCAAGCCTTGGATGGCGGCTGCCCAGCTGACGCCTGAGGTGCAGGCAAGCCTTGGAAGGCAGCTGCCCAGCTGCCCAGGGGGGGGCCTGAGGTGCAGGCAAGCCTTGGATGGCGGCTGCCCAGCTGACGCCTGAGGTGCAGGCAAGCCTTGGAAGGAAGCTGCCCAGCTTCCCAGGGCTGGCCCAAGGTGCAGGCAAGCCTCAGATGGTGGTGGCTTAGCCCCCCAGGGTTGCCTGAGGCTCAGGTAACCAGGGCTGGCAGAGGCTTGCACTGCCGGCAGTGGCAGCAGCAGAGGTGTGATGGGGCCATCGCCTTCCCCTGATTGCTGGGTCACCTCCCACCCTGAGGGCTCCTGGACTGTGAGAGGGGGCAAACTGGGCTGAGGGATCCCCCCTCCAGTGCATGAGTTTTCATGCACTGGGCCTCTAGTACATAATAAGTATATATGTTTTATACTTAAAGTATATAGAGAATACCTCTTTATGTTGTTAGGACTCTGCATCTCCCACACATAGTTCATTGAGTGGATGTACTATTATTTATTTAAACAAACCTTTACCATTAAATCCTTTACCATTAAATAGATAAATTGTCTTCACAGTTTCATTATTAAAAATGTGGTGATGAGCACACTCACACACAGATTTGTTCACTTGCAAATTTGCATAGTTTAAATTCTCAGTAGTATAATTGCTAAGTCAGAGCCAGGCTGGTTTTTAGCTTTTGGTGCATGTTACCAAATTCACCTTAAAGGGGTCACACCCATGTAGATTCCTTCGGGGAGTTTATTTATGCTTAAAATGTAAAATCAAGCTACACTGAAGGGCCCTGGGTACCACCAGCCCCCATTTTCAAAGGCTTTTCCAGGGCCTGAAGGCTGCCTTTGCTCTCACAGGTTTTGGAAGGGGGAGAATCACCCTGGCGCAGGCGGGGGTCCTGAGGAGCCTGGAGCAAGAGGAGCCCTTCGACCTGTCCCAGAAGCGACGGGCCTTCCAGTCTGACGGGGATAGCGCCAGGGGCAGCTCCTGCCACGAAGAGGAGGATGAGGACCACTGCTGTGAGGTGGAGCGGGACAGCCCTGGCCCGGCCCCAGCCCCAGCCCCAGCCCCGCGGAGCAGGCAGCTCTGCGTGCCCCAGGATCTCTCCACTAAGCCCGAGGCGGACCCCCGGGCACCCCAGGAAGCCTGCGAGGAAGAAGAGAAGGAGGAGGAGGAGGAAGATGAGGAGGAGGAGGAGGCCGTGCAGAAGGAAGGACGCCAGGAGAAGAGCAAGGACAGCCTTGGGGCGGAGGGCTGCCCGGAGAGAGATGGCGCCTGCAGAGAGGAGTGTCCCAGCCTCAGGGCGCTGCAGAGCGCGCGGCGGGGGGCCTCCTTTTCTGATTACTTGTACTTCAAGCACAGAGATGAGAGTTTAAAAGAATTACTGGAGAGGAAAATGGAAAAACAAGCAGTGCTTTTAGGTATCTAAGTTGACAGTTTTAGAATTACACTTGGAAAATGAGAAGCAGGCAGTTCAAATATAGCTTTCTGCATGAGCTGTCATTTGCTGGCGACTGGCGACAGGCTCACATCTTCACAGATGGCTCCGACTCCGTGAGCAGGGACGACCTCAGCCATGGAAATGCTTCTCGGGTCATTCCAGGCCCTTGACTTTTAACACGCAGGCAGGTCTCTGCAGTGTTACTGCTGCCTCTCCAGTGCAAGATGCTGTACACACTCTTCTAGGTATCTCATTGCAGGCCGATGCTGAGGTGCTTATAAAAAGTCTCCTTTTCTTTGACTAAGATACAATACATGGTAAATTTCTTTCAAGTGGCAAAACTATGGTGCTTGACATGTTTCCTAATTAATGACTGTTTAGTTGAATGTGTGAAAGTTACAATATTTTTCCAGATAGATGAAAATATGAGTAGTTGTATATATAAAAGTTGCCTTTATCAAGAAAAAAATACCAGAAATGACACAGGAGTTATTGAAAAGGAGTGTTCTCATCTAGTCATTGCAGAAATAAGATAACGTTTCAAGAGAAAATGAATACTTGTGACTAAGGAAAGCCCAGCCATACTTGGGTTCCTGCCTGGGACGGCCCTGCTGGGCTCCAGCCTCCTTCATTGGGTGCGGCATTAGGAGCGGGTTTGCAGATGACGCCGTGTCCCGATTGGAGCTCCCTCCTGCAGACCTTGCTAAAGCAGCTGCAAGAGGAGCTGCCACCCTGTGAGCAGCTGGCTTCTCCTTGGGGCTAGAGCTTGGGGCAGTATGGGAAGGCTTCTCCCTGAAATCGAAGGTCTGACTTGTTTGGAGAATTAAAATAACCAGCAGCTAGTCACCAGTAGGGGAGAGTCTGGGCTGTGTTCCCAATGCGACTGCACATTAGAATCAGCGCGGGGAGCCTTTTTAACAATACCTCATGTGGGTCCTCAGCCTCTGAGACCCTGATTGAATTGGACCGAGTGGAGCCCCTGCTTCGCTTATTTTCTAAATTGCCCCATGATTCTTCCGTGCAGCCAGGGTTGAGAAACACGGACTGGGCTAAAATAGTGACTCCCAGGACCCCCTCCCAGGGACTCCATAAATATTTCTGTGTCTGGCTTCAGACTCATTAGGAGAGAGAGCAGGAGACCTCAAAATCATACTGCTGACTTGGGCTTTTCACCTGTTCTCTAAGGGACACACACACAGTATGAACACATACTTTCTATATTTCAAGATGATGCCTGAGATGTTTATGGTCACTTAATATGTTTTTAAAGCACATAGCCAGCTTATAGTGACTAATCACGTCTTCCTAGATGCTTGAATCATGAGTCCGGTGAGTGCCAATGATTATAATGGGTAGGCTTCCCTTAGGCATGGCACCGAGTAACGCAGTACTGACAGGATGTCACTTACGTGTGACTGACCATAAGCAGGAACCCACTGGTACTGTGTCTGTGTTTATGTAAAAACTGCCTCTAGGTTGGTAGTTTCAACTCTTATTTGTAGAGCTAGGTACTGTTTATTATTTTGCTTCCTCTCCTCCCAAAGTTCCTGATACATTTCTTTAGAAGACCTGGCCCATCTTTGACTGCTGGGTGCTAGCTTTTTCTCTTGGCCACGGTGCTTCCCCGTCAGCCTCATCTCGTTCTCATCCTTTACCCTTGTGCTTTGTCAATTCCTGATGCCTTTCTCCTGCCACTGTGCCTAAAGCTCCTCCCTTCAGCCTCACACCACCCAGTGCCAGAGCTGCTTAGGTTTCCTACTGCCACCCATGTCCTTAGGTCAGAGCACCTGCAAAGGGATGCTGAAGGATGGTGTGGTTTCTGCAGTTACAAACACAACTGTGGGCCAAGAACCTGTCCCAAGTCCTCAGAGGGGCAACTTGCTGTCCACTCATTATTAATGTGGCTCATTGATGCCCCGATGAACTCACCTAGGAGGCGGACCAGGCGGTCTGTGAGGTCCCTGGCTCTTAGGGTCCTGGCCCATACATACTCTTTCAGCAGTTGTGGGTGGAGGAGCTACTATAAGGGCTGCAGACTTCCAGTTTATTCTGGATCTGGCTAGCTGGAACAGGAACCAGGGAATCTAGAATAGCAAGCTCAAGTCCTTTCTAACCAAAATGGATCACATGGGAATGTTTGAGGAACAAGGTAATGTTGAGATGGAGAGAGTAAGGTTCAGGAGAGTGGTTTTTGCATGGTCTACTGAGGAGCCCCTCCAGGGCTGCTAGGAGAAGAGAGGCTCTCAGCGCTCATGCCCATGTCACTCAGAGTGGTTCAGATTTCGTCCGTTCTACACGTTAGACTTCGGGAGAAAGAGGTCTAAGGAAAGTAGTAAAAAGTTGTTATGGAGCGTATTCTAAAGCCTGTGTATAGTTCTTAATTCTGAGCATGAGATACTTAATTAGCTCTAACCCCATGGTTAGTACACACTGGCCTTCTGAGAACCAAGGTTAAAATGTTGGTTTTGTATGTTTTTTGAGTGACCAGCATCTGGTTTGCTTCGGACAACCCTGGTTTATACCTATTGTTCCACGGTAATTACCAGTAGTGTCGCCTAAACTCTGAAAATTGTCCCAGTTTGGGTAATAAATTACATGGACACCAATGCCTAGGTGCAGAGCTCAGGAGAGAGTTAGCCAAACCTGCTTAACGAGATAATTAATCAGAATGAAAACCTGTAGGAGAGCCTCGGAGTCCATCCTCACAGAACCTCAGGGATGAAATCATCCAGGGTGACCAGCACTCCAGGGCCAGGACAGCATGACATTCATCACATTGTGACTCTCTGAAAATAGGTCACTGCCAGATGCTTTCCAGGCTTTTGACCACTGTCGCTTTGAACCAAACAACTGACCAGCCAAGTGGCATATTTTTCTTTATCCTTTCAGTTCAGGTCTATCACTACCTCCTCTTATTGCTTTCTAAATCTTTTATTCTTTCTTTTTAAAAAAATTTGACTCCCCACTGGCCATGAGACTGAAGCTGACCTTTCATAACCCCGCAAGGATAACTGGTATATTTGCATTTGAGTAGCTACGTGAGAAAGCCCAATGTGCATACTGTATTTATTAAGCCCTGAGGCATCTAATAAAATATTAACATCGTGTTTTGAATTATGATCTTTGTCTGCTTTGCTGGATCAAAATGTAACGGAGCTAACATTTAAAATCCTTCACATATTTGGACAACATTACGCCAAATGTTGATTTTGTACAGAATTCTGGCTTGCTATTTAAAAATGAAAACTCCAAGTATGTAGTAGCATCAGGTTGTGAATATTGCTTTCTGCTCAGTGAAAAAACAGTTTACCTGAAAAGAGCATGTAGCCTATATTTTGTTAATTTAAGCAAATAAAGACGTGTTGAAAAAGCTGAGTTAGTTATTTGCAAACACCCACATTTTGCAAGGAAGCTGCCATTGTCAAGGTCTCAGTCCTGTCCTATACCCTCTGCCAGGGGGCGGGGGGAGGGGAGGGGTTCTCATTGGCTGGAACTTCAGCCCAGGGACACAGATGCCGGATTCTCCCTCCCTCCTTCAGAAAGGATTAATGACCCTCAGCCCATCTGCTGGCAGATGACATCTTCCTATCCTTTCCATCTTTCCTATTAAAAAATAACTAGTTCTGGAAGGGTGTCATGGGGAAGTGGGAGGTTAGAGACGGTGTTGTCCATTCTGCATCAGGTTCTTTGTAGAATAAAGTTCAACCAAGAGGAAGTGTACTTTAGTGGGCAAGAGCACAGCTTCTGGTGCCAAAGCCCAGCTCTCCTACTTTCAATCTTTAGGAACTGACACCAATTTGTGAACTGCTCTGTGCCTCAGTTTCTTCATCTGTAAAATGGTACTAAAAAAACAGTACCTTCCTCACCAGGCTGTTGTGTGGGTTGAGTTAATATATGTGAGACACTTATGTGTCTGGCTCACAGTTCATTCTACGTAATATTATTAGTAGGTGTTATCATCAACAAAGTGGCCAGAAAACAGAACACTCTGTTCTCCTCATCAGAGAACTCACCAAGCAGTGTGGGCAGGGGAAACTGTCGCTTTCTATGGGAGCTCCCCTTTGAAACACTACAACTGTCACATGCCGACCACTGTGCCAGGCATTTATACACTCGATCTCACTTAAGCCTCACACAACTCTGAGAAGCAAACATTGTTATCTCCATTTCATGGATGCAGAAGTGGAGGTTCAGGAGAATAAAACAGCTTGCTTCAAATTACCTCGCTGGTAAGTTCCTCCTTTGCCTTCAAAGCATTTAGGGTGTAGCAAGTTGAAGTTTCTGAAGTAGATGCTGAGACAAATGTGAGTGCAAAGTGCTAATTAGGAATTGGCATTGGTTAAAAGGAGGGGGAAGAAAGAAGACTGAGCAGAGAGAAGCCAAACTGTGAGGTAGGCCCAACCAAGCCCCAGCAGGCAGCTCTGGGGAAGGACTGCCCATCAGAGCTGTGCCACCTTGGGCAGAAGTCCAGGCCTTTCCACCCCCACCAGAAGGTGTGACTCTTCAGCTGGGGCCAGCTCTCCAGGAGCCGGTGGCTGGGGGCTGTGTGCTGATTGCAGTCCCTCACAGGTCAGTGTGAGTCCTTCCTTGAAGAGAGACTAGTGACTCATCTCTGTGTCTAGCACAGTCCACCCCTTGCACCACGCCCATCCATGTCATGTACACACATGGAGCGACTCCTCCAGGGTTCCAGGAGGCCTCTCTTCCTGAGGGAAAACTTAGAACACCAGAGTTAGTGGGACCAACTTCAGCCCCCACTGGGGCAATCAGTGTAAGAGACAGATGGATACTCATTGTCTCCTTCCTCCTTACCTTTCAGGTACCTCTCATCTTTCCAGGTGGCATGACCAGATCCTCATCACCAAGGGGTCTGAGCCTTGATCATCGCGCTGCTATGGACTCAATGTTTGTGTGCCCCCAAAATTAGGAGTTGAAGCCCTAACCCCTAGTATGACAGTATTTAGAGGTGGGGCCTTTGGGAGGTAATTAGGTTTAGATGAAATCATGAGGGTAAGGCTCTCATAATGGGATCAAAGTTCTTATAGGAAAAGAGAGAGACCCAAGTCCCCTCTCTCTCTACCACATGAGGACACAACAAGAAGGCAGCCACCTGAAAACAGGAAGCAGGTCCTAGAAGGACACAGAACCTGCTGGTACCTTGATCTTGGACTTCCCAGCCTCCAGAACTAAATGTTTGCTGTTTAAGACATAACTGTGTGCTGTTTTAAGCTATCCAGTCTCTGGTATTTGGTTATAGCAGCCCAAACAGACACATGGCCTTGTCAGAATGGGGTTGTTGTTCCTGTTCACCTGCAGTCACAAGTGAGGAAAGAAGGACCAAAAGAAACCCAAGTGAGTGACCTGGGTTCTCACATATCCCTCCCTGCCCACTGTAACAACAGCCCTACCCCTTCCTCATGATCAGCTGAACAGCAGGAGGGAGAGAGTGATGTAGGTGAGGCTGGCATGGAGAGTCACTGAGCAAGAGGGTGAAACAGATTGACATTTTCTAAAGCTCGTTCTGTCTGTAGTGTAGAGGATGGATTGGAAGGAAGCCAGGATGATGCTGGGGGACCATTATCTCTAAGTCTATGAGGGATAATATTGGCCTGGAGTAAGGAGGTAGCATAGAAGAAGTTAGAAATGGACAGTTTAAAATCTGTCTGGGAGGTCCAATTGACTTGTTCTACCAAAGGCAAGTTTTAATAAGAAGATAAATGGATATTTTTCTACAAAAAGAAAATGGCAATATAAGGTTCATCTCCTCATATGACAGAAAGGATGAATTAGATTTTTATAGCTATCATAAAACCCACAGTCTTCACTCGGTTGTCAGGTGAGCATATTTACCAAGGACAGAATATAAGCATAATTCAGTCCTATCTGGTGTCCCTTAGTTTTGTCCTGGGGTACAACTATAAAGAAGTAAACAGTTGAGACTGAAGAGGACACAAGTCCTGGGAATAAATGGCAGAAGAGAAGACAAGGGGGCACAGCATTGGAGACCAGAAAACCATGAAAAGAGGCTAGACCTCCAAGACCTAGGTGAGGCTGCAGAGCCCTTGTCATCCCTAAGGGCCGAGGGCCTCTCTGGTCCAGCCAGTGAACTAATACATGTTCCTGATAATCAACTTGCATGGTCAAAGGACAGTTCACCTCTACCATATTTATTAACTAAATACATTTGCACTTTAAACTGTTCAGTGCTCAGAGGGTGGCAGTCCAGTGATCTGGAAAATTCTATCCAGTGCACACATTATTTTGTAACAAGGCAGAATAAATGAGATGTTGTCATGTTTTAAGTCCTAAAGTGAATTGGCCCATGGCACTACAGACGGCATCTAAAAAAGAAATAAAAAAACAAAATGTGTGGAAGGAGTTTGTTCCTGCCCTTAAGGAACACACAGTTCTTAACAGGCCCAGGGAGGCTGGCAGGAACATGGCTAATGATTTTTCAGATCTCCTTTCTCCAAAGCTCCAAAGCCTTAGAGCTAAAAACTGTCCTCTCTGTGAAAGCCCAGGTGTGAACACAGCCGGTTCCCTGAAGCATTGTGGCATTTCATTTTTTTGCACAGCAGAGCTGAGCCAAGAGTAACTTCCAGTCCCGTCACACACTTGCTCGACAAGTGGAGGAAGACATGCTCATTTGATAGCTAGGGAGTGACCCTCATAGGGTCCCTGGGGACCCAGTATCAGTGGCGCTCACTGTTTCCTCTTCCCTGGATGCAACAATATATTAAGAGACAGAAAAAAAGGAGGTTGGCTCTTTTCATGATTTTCCTTTTTAATTTTTGTTGAAAATGGACTGTGTTCTCTTGAGCCTTCAAACAAATGGAGGGGAAGTGGAAGCCCAGAAGTTTCTCTTAGGTTCCCCAGAGAGGGGGGTCTGTGTTTGTAGTGTGATGTGGGAAAAGTCCTTGTGTATCTGCTGCATTGTCACGTCTTACCAGAGTGATTTGCAGCAGGAAGTGTGGGATGAATACAATTTCTACGTAAGAGAAAGTGATGGAGCCCCAGCCAGCCTTTGAATCAAAGATCTCCACTTGCCCTTCATCTGCAAGATGTGCTTCCCCTGACCTCCACCCCCCATCTTTATTAGAGGATGAAAAAAATGCAAGAACTCTCTCTGAACTTGACCCAAACAAAAAGTCCAGCCAGAAACCCTTGCTATTCAGAATGCACTTGGGCAGGGAGGGGAGAAGGGGTGTTTGGAAGGACATGCCAGAGATCACAGAGGCAATAGGAGGGGGGCTGCAGAAGCTCATGCCATCACACCTGAAGAATCATTTCAAACCAATGTTCAGAATATGCATCGTGAGCCTTTTCACAGGGCAAATCTTAAACAAATGGTCTCAGAAGGAGAATGGAGAGATAAATTAAGAGACATCTAAAAGGATTACAAGGATACTTCTTTCATTTTATCAATTCATCATATTAAGATGCTGGCAAATAATTTTATTTCTTCCAGAAAGTAGTAGTAATGAAACTGGTCTCTAAACTGTGTAGGATGAGGGGATGGATGAGGTAAAATCTATTAATCATTCTGGACTTGCAGAGACTGTGCTATTTGACATTGTTGAAGGACAGCTTCCCTTCCAACCTGCAGCAAGTCTAGCAAAGAGAACAGTTTCACTTGGAGTGGCAGGTTATCCAAGTCAGAAAAGTGTTTAAAATCCTGAGCTGTGGCTTTGCAAGACTGTATACATAGAGCATCGAGTCAACTGCCTCTTCTCACTCCTGGAAAACCAATGGAAAATAAACGAAATATGAAATCCCCAGCAATAACAAAGTCTTTACAGGGAGAAAAAGCAAAAAATCAAAGCAAGGTGATGCAGAGCCTTAGAAACAGATAATTACAATGCCAGCATCCCAGCGGACATTGAATAAACAATCATCAAGTATAACGATGCATCTCTGTGAAGCAAGCATTGCCGACTGGATCTAATCTCCTCCCTCAGAAGTCACTCTAAGCCGCTATGAGCAGGCACAGGTGATTTTGTGGATTTCAAAGGGCTTGTCTTTGCACAAGCTCTGGGTGCCTCCACACTGCTAATCCCCTTACCTTCCTGCAGGGACACTTTACTTTTGATCTCAGGTTTATGTAATTAAATGCTTCACCTTATTCAGATTGGTAGCTCCCTGAGCCAAGGGCTTGGCCACCACTACGCCATATCCAGCAAGTTTTTAGACAGACTTGAGATCAGATGTGGCCTTGGAAGACTAGAAAAGAGGTATAAGATTGATACATGAATTTACCATGTAGAGGACCTGTACAAAATGCTGCTGTTCAAAAATATGCATTTTTCCATTATGGTCAATTAAAAGTATGGAGAAGGAGGGGGCTTCCCGAATGGTGAGGGGGAATCCTAGTGAAACCTCACCCCCAGAAAGACAGCTATTAAACTGGTAAAAATTAGCAAATACAATCATCCAAAATCTCTGGAGATTGACCAAGGGGTTTGCAACAATTTAAGAAATATTTACTCAACGAAATCTACAGGAACCCCAGTAGGATGGCTGCCCCCATCCCGCCTGCCAGGTCCATGTTGTGGAAGATTCCAGTGGGCTTGACAGCCAAGTGGCAACTCCCAGTGTCCCAGCTTCGTGCGGAAGACCTATCCTGGGTGGGTGGCCAGGCAGTGGTGGCAGTCCCTGCCCCCAGAACTCTGCTCAGTAAGGAGGAGCTGAGTAGGGCAGCCGGTAAGGGAAGTCCCTGCTTCCTCCACAGGCCTGTGTCATGGCAAGCGATTCCAGTGGATCTCCAAGTGGATATTCCAAGTGGCAGCTCCCATCCTCCCCAGTTCCTGGTGTAGGAAAGCTGTTCTAGGCCTCGGCCAGCTGAGCAGCCAGTGAACACGGGCAGGTCCCATGCCCCCTGGCTCTGTGCTGTGGAAGACCTATTCAGGGGGAGATGGCAGCAGCTGGTGGTGATGTGTGTACAACATTGTGAAAGTAATTGATATGTTCTCAGGTTTTATTGTGGTAAAATATACATCACATAAAATGACCATTTAAACCATTTTTAAGTGTGCAATTCGGTGGCATTAAGTACACTCATAATGTTGTACAACCACTGTCACTATCCACCTCCAGAAACTTTTCATCATCCCAAACAGAAACACTGTACCCACTAAACAACAACTCCCCACTCTCCCCTCCCCTAGTCCTGGTACCCTACGTTCCACTTTCTGGTTCTATGAATTTGACTACTCTAGATAACTTTATCTAAATGGAATCACACAACAGTTGTTCTCTGTATCTGGCTTATTTTTCTTAGCTTTATGTTTTCAAGGTTCAAAATTTCATATGTCAAAATTTCATTCCTTTTAAAAACCGAATAATATCTATATCTGTCTTCATATATGCCACACTTTATCCTTTCATCTGTTTTTGTAATGAACAGTTGGGTTGTTTCCACCTCTTAGCTGCTGTGAGCGATGCTGCTATAAACAGTAGTGTAGAAACACCTGTTCGAGTCCCTAGTCTAATTATTTTGGGTAATATGCCTAAAAGTGAAATTGCTGGGTCATACGGTGAGTCTCTGTTTAACTTTTTGAGGAACTGCTAAGCTGTTTCCCACAGCGGCAGCACCATTTTACATTCCCACCATCAGTGGGCAAAGGTCCCAACTTCTCCACATCCTCTCTCACTGTCGTAATTTTCCATTTTTTTTTTTTTTTTTTTTTTGCTAATAGCCATGTTAATGGGTGTAAAGTGGTATCTCCTGATTGTAATTTTTAATTTTTTAAAATCTGTCCAGCTGTTAATGCAGAGATCCCTATCTAGTTTTATAGTCTTGTTGTTTTTTTTATCATGAATACAAAAACAGAAAATAAAAGGTGGACTGGGACTTCTTCCTTACAAATAGCAGCTGAATGCCCAGTCACTTATCTGGTTTTATTCCTGTTGTCTTGCACCTCCTGTTCTTCAAAGCACATGGACTCTGCTTGCGATTTGAAAAGAAGTATTTATTGAAGTTGTTTTATTCTGTTTTATCAGTTCATTTGTGGAGGGGGGGGCAGGGCACTCCTATTTTCCCTTGATCCCAAGTTGCCAGGTGACCTAATAGCTATAGCAAGCTGGCTGTACCCTTGGTTGGCCCTTGTAAAGTTTGTAACCAAAAAAATTGGGGTTAGTCTTCCCTGGGAGGGGAGACTGTGTCTTCCACTTGGTGGTGGTGAGGGGTGTGCAGTGTGGAAGAACTTGTATCCAACCAGGACTCCGGTTGCTGGGGACTGTCCATCTCCTCTTCAAGCCTGCAAATTTTAAACTGTAAAAGCATAAAAAATTATACCCACCAAACCTCTATGAGACATTTGTTTATTTGCTTAGAGAGAAAGAACCAATATGGCTAGTTTAGTACTAATAAGAGTCACTTAATGATCAAAGCCTATACTTAGCCTCTAAAATTATAGAACAGTGTTTATTCATCAAAACCTTGACACGTACTCTTAAAGCCAAAAATGTTCCTGTAGTAATAGCTACCATTATTTTCCCTTTTGAAATTTAAAGGGGAAGGGGATCAAAAACTTTATTTACTCATTCAAGAATGCTTACTGAGCACCTGCTATGCGACAGGCACTGGGCTGGGAGGCCGTGGAGACAGCAGAACGAGCACTACAGAGGCAGTCCCTGTCCTAAATGGCCTTGTGGGGCCACCATATTAAAAGGCTATTGATATAAGTGCCCTAATAAGTATCAATCCATCAGTTATATAGAAAGTTCCCAAATTATAAGCAAAATAATTCTGCTCATGTAAAATAACCATGTATAATACTAACAACTATTAAGACTGTTCCTTAAATGGCTACAGTGGTATTTTAAGTGTCTTCCCTGGCACTAGAAATTTCTTCTGTGGAGCTTCACAAGGTAACAGTGGAGAAGGACTTGCATGCTAAGTATCCTAAGAACCATGCAGCATGGTTCCTGCCTCCCTCGGCTTGTTTCTGTTATCTAAGCCATGAGGTTGACACTGCTCTGGGCCTCTCACAAGGTACATGGGCTACAAGGAAATCTGAGTAAAGTTTTTATACTGAACTGAAAGTTGTTTAAAGTCCTCACACCTTTAGAGAACTTAGAAATGTTCCCCAGCTTGCATTGTTATTTTTCTAAAGATATAGGATAATTGATCTGAATCCTACCCCCTCACCCTCCACCCCTGGCAAGCTTGTGGAGAATCAACACTAGATTTTCTCAGTGGCAGCCCTGGGGTGTTTCACCCAACCGTAGGAGCTTGCATTCCTGGAAGAACCACATCACCCCTTAAATTATGCCAGGCTACTGTGGGCTTGGGATGCAGGAGTGCTGAGTGGCTTGAGTGCAAGGACACAGTGTCAAGACAGACTCCATGTGAATCCCAGCTCTGCTACCTGTTAGCTCTATGACCTTGGACAGACTACTTACGTTTTCTGAGCCAGTTTTCTATCTGCCAAACAGAGATGGTGCAGGGTGGTGGTGACAAGCACAGGCTCTGGGCTTGGGGAGACGTGGGCTCTGGGCCTGGCTCTGTCTTACACCAGAGAAGAAATTATTCTCCCTCTCTATGCTGCAGTTTCTCGCCTGCAACATTGGGAATCACTAGCATCTGCTTCATAGAATTGTGAGACTTAAGTGGGATAATGTTTATAATGCTTAAAGCAAAATAAGCACTCAATACACATTAGCTCTTATTACACTTGCTTCAGTGACCACATGGGAATGTGCCTAGAGCAGGCCTGACACACTGGCGACTTACAAGGCATGTCAATTTCTCTCCCCTATCCTGAACTAACCTGAATACAAATGTAGGATCATTAGCATTGCTCTGAGATAGCAGAAGGACATACGACTGGGGAGAAGTCTCCCACACCCACACCCCTTTCCTTGCCTTCTCATTGTACTCCATTCCCCTGGTCTCCTCACACAACAGATCACTCTTCTGAGCGACGGAGACGCACAGCTCTCTCTGCCATGTAACCCAGTCAACTTCGGGAGACAGATTCTTGACCAGGCCTGACTAGCACTTGCATTTCCTTCATGGAGCTGCATCAAAGGGCATCTGGAGGGAAAGCACCTCCCACCTGTGACAGACAATCAAGCGGAATAAGAGAACCAGGTGCACTGATGGATATCCTCATCACCAGCACCAAATTACAGCACGTTAATGCCAACTTCTCAGACAGCCTCCGATTTATGTTGCTTCCAGTACATTTAGCAAGGATAACTTTAACGTGTAAAAGAATAATTTAGCAAGCAGACAGCTGAGGCTTTTAAGATTTTTATTACACGAGACAAACACCTGAATTTTACCCGGGCTTGTGGTGTGGCATAGAGAGCAGTGTTTTTCTAACTACAGGGGATTACCTGTTAAGGAGTCATAAAATCAAGTGGGTTGAGACCAGGATTTCTATGAAATAGAATAAACTAGAATAGAAGCTATCTATAATAATAAAAGGGTAATATGCAAATCGACCGTACAGCCGAACAGTGGAACGACCATCCAGACAACCTTCTGGATGACCTTCTGGACGTAGCCGGGGCTGCGAGGGCTGAGGCAGCTGGGGCTGTGAAGGCCTACTCTTGCACGAATTTCATGCATCAGGCCTGTAGTCTGAGAATATTATGCATACTAAGGCTTTGCACTTTTGGTGATTTTTTTAGATATTTAGATGGATGGATGCTGGATGGATTGATGGATTGCAATGTAAATGTTTTTCTTATTGTTGGTCATGGTCAAAATAGTTTGAAAGCCACTGAAATACTAGATGTACAGAAATAGCATGTGCATTTTATCAAAACAAATGAAAACACTCAGGTTTAAGGAAAACTAAGTCATGGTCAAATTACAAATTACAAAATTATTATGTCTCTGAAATTAAAACAGAATTTTGTTTAGGTTTTTTAACATTCTTTATTCAATTTCTTTTACATAGCATATTACCCTGTTGGTACATCCTTGTTGTCACAAATGGCATTACTTTATTATTTTTATGGGTGATTAATATTCCATTGCATATATGTACCATATATGTACCAACTTAGGTTGCTTCCATATTTTGACTATTGCAAATAATGCTGCACTGAACATAGGGTACATATATCTTTTTGAATTAGTGTTTAGATTTATTTGGATAAATCCCCAGAAGTGGGATTGTTGGGTCATATGGTAGTTCTATTTTTAATGTTTTGGGGAAAACTTTGTACTGTTTTCTATAGTGGCTGCAAATAGAAAAAAAGTGATAGATACCGAGAATAGGCTGATTGTTGCCAGAGGGGAGGCTGTTAAGGAGGTGTTTAGAAAAAGGTAAAGGGGATTAAGAAATAAACTGCCAGTTATAAATAAGTCACAAGGATGTAATGTACAACACGGAGAATATATGATCAATAATATTGTAGTAATAACTATGTAAAGTGACAGATGGTTACCAAACTTATTGTGGTGATCACTTTGTAAGATATATAAATGCTTGATCACTATATTTTACAGCTGAAGCGAATATAATATTATATGTAAACTGTAATTAAAAAAATACATTTTTTAGCCCTGGCTGATTTGGCTCAGTGGATAGAGCGTCGGCCTGTGGATTGAAGGGTCCCAGGTTCGTTTTCGGTCAAGGGCATATGCCTGGGTTGCGGGCTCGATCCACAGTGTGGGGTGTGCAGGAGGCAGCTGATCAATGATTCTCTCTCATCATTGATGTTTCTATCTCTCCCTCTCGCTTCCTCTCTAAAATCAATAAAAATATATTTTAAAAAAAGAAAAGAAAAAACGTTTTTTAAAAGAGGGCATGTCCATAACAGGTTCCAGCATAAAATCTTATGAGGCTCTCAACACATCTTGGCAGCTGTGGTTTCTCTACTTCTCTAATGAAGTCCAGGCCTTTCTGAATGATGACACCTGTGTGTGACATTTAGGACTATTTGTTTGCCCCGCCTGTCTTACATACAGTCTCTGGAAGTCAGGAGCTTTCAAAAATTGTCTCCCGGATCTACCATCAGTCTGATTTGTTAGGCAGGGCAGGTCTTCAGGATGATGTGAGAAAACTCATTTACAGAACAAGGAATCAAGGAATTGTGTTCTTCATATTAACGTTACTCCCTTAATTTTGGCCTCCCAACCACTATCCCCACCTCCTAAGACCTTGCATTTGAATCAGTGATTCTAAGAATGGCTCTTACGTCTCCAATGTCTATATGCCCAGTGACTTTTAGGTGGAGGTGGGTTATGTGAAGCTTACCCATAGGGAGGGGTAAGGAGATGATGGTAGCTAACCCATCCCAGTCAATTTAGAACTGGGTCACCTGCTTGGAGGATGTTTGAAAAGGAAAACCTGCCTTAAGTTAGCTGCCACACTGGAACAAATGGTAAAGTTGGAAGAAACCTACATACCTTTGATTCTAGATAGGACACTAAAGAACTAGGCATCACAACAATGTTTTTAATTCCTTCTTGTTGAAGATTCTGTCTTGAAAGCAAGATAGTCATGAGAAATGAGTAGCTAGCTACACAGTTGGCATAAGTTCCTGCAAAAGTTATGAAGCCTTGAAGGAATGCATTTAATAGGATAAGGATAAATAACATTCCTGAAACTATGGGGTGGGAGAAAAATTCTGAGAAAAACTATAACACCAAATATTATGAAGGGTACCAGGTATGAAAGAAAGATTAAACATTATCAGGAGGCCCAGTGTGCACCTATATAGAAGGGGTTATTAATGTTACTGGAGGGATAATTAATACTTTTCAGGAGGAAATAATGTGAAAAGATTCAGAAATAATATTTATAATTTCCAAACTTTATATAATAAACCCAAAATATGATTGATAAAGTAATTCAATATGAGGTAAATACATTTATCTGTTGATACTTCTTCCCATAAGACTTGGGACCACAACATAAATAGAATCTCAGAGGTATTGTTAAAATTGGCACAGAGGTTACTGGTATTGCTGGGACTTCCACTATTCAGATACCTGCGGGAAGTCCCATCTTCCTAAAAACAGAGTATCTCATAAATCCCTAATGCCCTTTGCTAACAAAATCTTTTTTCAGAAGCAAATATATCAATAAAGGCAACACTGGCCAATGCTCAATTCTGCTTAAAAAAAAAAAGAACTTATTGGTAAAGTGGAAGTGAGGTGAACCTGAGGAGACAGTAGCTAGTGGACATTTGTTCTTCAGCATTCTGGCATGCTACAGGTAACTGCACCTTAGCTCCCTCTAGAGTGATTACCTCCCCGCCATTGTATGCAGTCTTACTGGGCGTGTCCATCAGGATTTCTGCCTTCCCCTCACGGAGGGACAGGCCAATCAGACTCAATGTCTTTCCTAGGACTTCTAATTTGAAATAGATTAGATTTCAGATTTTACAAAAAAATAAATCTGAAAATATGATTTTCAAAAGAGGGAGGAATGTAAGGATGCAAAAGAGCGGCTAATGGGTCACTTCAATGGTATCAGATTATGAAAGACCACACATACACACACACAGAGGATCAGAGAACAGTGCATTACTAAAGGAAAAAAGAAGAATTGGTGTAAGAGTAAAAATCACAGCTGGAATACTGAAGCCACACAAAAAAATGAATCAAAGTTTAAGAAAGGATTTTGAGGCATCAAAACGGCCAGGACAGTATACTGAAGCTGATGCTCTAAGGCTAATGCATGGCAGTAGGAAAATCGAACTTCTTCTTAACTCTTCTTTTGCTTCCATCTTCTTCATGAAAGTGAAAGACCTTCACACCTGGGAGTGTGGAATAAACATGGTCAGGAGGTCATTGAAGTCCAAGATAGGAGCCAGGACAGTGGGGGAACAGAAGCCTTTGTAAACGACTTCATCCTTCAGACCTGGATGAATTCTATCTCAAGGTGCTGAGAACTAACCAAAGTACTTGTAGATTCACTGCCAGTAATTTTGGGAAAATAAAAAAGGATGGAAAAGGCACATGAAAATTGGAAATGGACAAATGACTACTTTTGAAAGGAGGTAGGATAGTATAATATTGGGTTTTGGAATCTACAAATTGTCAACTTTATGTGAAGCCTCGTTATTTGTAATGTTCTTTTAGTGTATCTATATTTTATGACATTTTTGATGATGGACAAATACTTCCTTTTATAAGGAAAAATAATAAAGAGACTTATTACAAAACAAAAATCCATTGGCTGAAACAATATAAAACAAACCAGATGAAAGTTAACAAGAATAACTGTAAAGCCCTGTGTTGAGGTAAAAAGAATTACTACATAAGCATAGAATGGAAGAAAGCTAGGTTTGAGAATACTTTATTTAAAAAATGTTTGGAAGTCTCGGGCCCAAAGTCAATATGTGCAAAAAAAAAGTAAACAAATGCATTTACAGGCAGCATGAATAAAATATAAAAGACTGGGCGCAGGGAAGTAATATTCCAGTGAATGGGGTCAGATTCCCCCTGGAGCGCTGTGCCTTGTTCTGAGCTCCATATACTCAGATGGGTATTGAGACTCAGAGAATGGTCAGAGGAGGGTCATCTGAACAGATCTAGGAGTGTAGATCCTGAGCACTTAGATTTGCAACAGGCCCCTGCCTCGTCCCCTTATGAGTGCCACTTCTTTAGTATAAACCATCTCCCCACTGTTTTCTTTTGGCTCACGTCTATTTCAGCTTTGGAATCCAGATGTGACCTGATTTCAAATCTGGAATAAATTAATATGTAACAAGATGAGTTATTGTAATATTAATTACTGCCTTTCTGTTTGTTTTTCCCCTCTTTACTTTAGACTTTTGGAAAGAAACAAAGGGTATTTTACCCTCTTTGCCCCACAAATAAAGGCTAAGCAGTGAGCCTTTATTCTTACTTTCAAAGGGCCGTTAACAGTGGCTTTATATGCTTCAGTGATGCTTCATACACACACACACACACACACACACACACACACACACACACACACACACACACACACACGGAAAGTGGCAGATCCCAGGAAGACAACCATAAAGAGGCCTTGTTTTCCAAGGCCTGAGGTGACCCCGCATGGAGGAAGTCTTTTGTGTTTTGAAGATAAACGAGGAGAGTGTTTCTTATGAGGTCTCTGGTTTCCAGGATACTAGGAGAGACAGGGGCTTGTGCGCTTCTCATGGGTCAGGGTCCAACCCGCAGGACCTGTGCGATGCCTGAAGATGCCAGATGCCAAATGACTTTGCTGGGCTTGAGGGCAGAGCTGGACCCTGATGTCCAGACCTCCAGTGGAAGCAGAGATCTGCTAGAACCTGTCTAGAGTGGCCTCACCGACAATCAGGGCAGCCTCAACAACAGTAGTGTGCAGCAGAAGGCCAGTCACAGCAAGGGTGAACGGGGACCCTACACACACACACACACACACACACACACACACACCCCACACCTCACATAAATGTGCACATGCACACACACATGTGCACATGCTCATACACACATGCACACAAATATGTATACCTCAGGCACGCACACAAATGTGCACATGCTCACACACACACATGTGCACATGCTTGTACACACTCACACACAAATGTGCATATGCTCACACATACATGCATATAAATGTGCACATGCACGCACATCTTTGGAGACACATCTAGAAGGATCCACTGTCCAGGTGCAAAGCAAAAGAAAAGGAGAATATGAAAAATGACAGATGTTAGACTGATATTGACCCTCCCAAGTGGAATGTTGGGGCCAGAATGTGTTCTTGAAGTTGAACTGGCCTGATACAACTGATACATGTTATAAAGCTGTAAATCTTTCTGAGTACCTAGGAAATGGCATGACATCAAACATTATGTGGATTCTGAATTTATGGAAAATAAGTATCTGGAAATTATTTCAAAGTTGCAAAGTGCCTCATATCCCTTATGGCACCTATGAGGGCTTTCTGTCATCACTTCAATTACCTGAAGAAAGAAACTACAAATCAGAGTCTGGTGGTGGGCAGGCAGTCTCTGTCCCTGATCTGCCTGGGCCGCTGACATTGTGAGCCGAGGGCCGGGCGCCAGGGACCAGCGCGGGCTCTGCTGTGACATGAGCAAACTGCTTCCTTCTGCAGGTCCTCTAGGCTGTTACTCAGGTGCAGATATGCTGCCTGAATCCTGGATGTGTTCCTGGGTTACTTTAAGTCAGTATAGACACAGGCCTAGGGAAGATGCCTTGCCTGAGAAGGGTGAACTCTGGACAGTGGTGTATGTCAGAGCCTGAGGCAAGCCTCCTCCGTTTCTGAGAACATCGCCAGGGGTGGTATTTCATGTTGTTCTGTGAGAAAATGGTTCCCTATCTTTCGTGTTTATGTAATGCTGACTGTGTTTTTGTGCTGATGTGGTTAATTTCAAAGAGAATACTCATCTACTCATTCTCTCGTGTTACACACACACACACACACACACACACACACACACACACACTTACACTGTGAGCCCTGCACTGAGCTGCTCTTGGGGATATGAAGCCGAGGAGGAAGGTCTTCCGAACGCTTGCCGTCCAGCAAGCTGAATCACTGAGCCAGGACATCAGAGGGCAGCCTTGTGGGATAACTTCCTGGGTTTTCGAGTTGCATCATGCTGTATCTCTTGACAGTGAGGTAAGTTCAAGAAGTCAGGAGAGCAAATATCAAAGAGAAGCTTCAATGCTCAGAAAGAGAATGGACACTCTCCTGAATGGCAACTCTCACTTGTGTGTGATAGGACGATTCATACATAATTCCATTCAGTTTCTGAGCACTTGCTGATACTTCTGAAGCACTTATTAACAGTGGCTGTCACTAAGTGGTAAAGTTAAAGAGGATTTTAATTGTTTTCTGTTTGCTTGTCCAGTTTCCAATTTTATTACCATGCCTTGGGAGGCACCTCTGAAAGCCACTGTTGGGAGTTCAGTTCCTGCCCAACAGGACTGTTGCGGTTCTAGATTCCATAGGATGCCCACAGGGATGGGAGTGGCTTTGCCCCTACTCTGGGTAACCTCCCCTCCCCTGATGGTTCCTCAGCCACTTCTAGAACCCATGTAATCAATTGTTTGCATAAATTCCCTATTGTTATAAAAACTACATATATAACACATGAGAGAGCATGTTTAAAATACACGTTCCTGAGCCCCAGAGAGTCTGTAGATATTCTGATGTAGTAAGTCTGACTTAGCAGCCCCTCCTGTGTTCTAGAAATCTCAGCCATCATCAGGTGGCAGACTTCTCAGTCACCCCTGGCTGGAGTCAATCACAGTTGGACCTTAAGCTTATTCCCTCAGATGTAATTTAAATGATTTGGGAGAGAAGGGCAGGGGAGAGAGAGATCACTTCTCTCATTTTCACTCTCAAGTAGTCTCAGATTTCAATGGAGCCTTAATTTTCAGCTAATTAACCTGTCAATCTTACTTAGAAGAAATTGGTTTCCTTCTATCAGAATTGGGAAGGCAGCACTGAAGCCTGAAGAGGTGTTTGCTAGCTTTCTGACAGTGTTAGATAAGGCTCTTCTGATCCCAAATTACAGAAGTCTACCCTAGCCAACATAGATGGGTGGGTAGGTAGATAGATAGATAGATAGATAGATAGATAGATAGATAGATAGGCAGATAGATAGGCAGATAGATAGACAGATAGGTCAGGAAGTCCCAGGAAAATCTGAACAACCAGCCTGAGGGAGGGCTGCACTCAAGGTAGGTTCAGTCCTTGGCATTAGCAACCCTTCCAGGCTGCTGTCCTCACTCAGCAGCATGCCTGCCTGATTACCTATTCTTCTCAGTTCAAACTTCCAAATGCCTGAGAGACAAATCAGATTGGCTTCATTGAGGTCAGGAAGTCTCCTGGACCAATCAGCTATAGCTAAGAATAGTGTCATGTAATTTAGACATGGCAGTTGAGGGTCCATCGGAGTGAAAGGGGGCCAGTTCTCAGAGCAGGCAAATGAGAGAGTGACAACTGTCCCAAGATGCAGCCACTCCCCTGACTCCTCCCCCAACTCTTATCCTTCATCCATCTCTGGGGACAAATCTTTAACCTTCTCCTAGCATAGACCATTCCTGTCTTCCCTTCCCAGTCCACACTCCATTCTAGACCAACCCACTGCTGACAGGTCTCTGGAATCCTCCTTCCCTACAGGTCCCACCCTGTGAAATGTGGACTCTTGTTCATCTGCACACTTACACTGTCCTGTGAAATCCCCTCTCCAGAGGGGATTCATTTAGAATCAATGAGATGACACTGCTCTTTGGAGAAACGAGACCAGGAAATCAGAGCCAGTAAGTCTTGCCTTGGGTTATTTTTCTAGCGGCAGTGATGGGCCACACTGAGTCATCCATACTGGTTTCCTTTGTGACTAATACCTCACACTGGAGAGCAGACTGACTGATTGGGGGACAGGACAGCCTTTGGCTGACTGGGAAACAGGGCTTTCCCCTGTGGGAAGGCTGGGTGGCCAGTTCAGGGAGTGAAAAGTTAATCCAGGCACAATAGCACCACACCCTAAATGAAATAAGTTGCCAGTTCTGAAAATGACTTATGCCATTCGAGTTAACTCTCCTCCCCCCAATCTCTCCTTCAAGGGTGAGATGACCACACTGTTAGAAATCAAAGCAGTGTCCTTGGGTACCTTCATACTTTCTTGCTCCACAGAAACTATCCCAGTGACCACATCATCAAACATTATCTATCACAACACAGTTAGCTCTTAAAGACATGGCAAGGTGCCACGAAACTCAGATATGCTGTCCTTTGAATGGAACTCAGAAAAACACATAATGGGAATGCCTAGATTACGCTGTGTGACACTGGGGCCAGTTACATAACCTCTGTGACTTTTCTCACCAGCAAGATGTCAGAATAATAGTCCCTCCCTCAGGGGACTGTTAAAATGATTAAGTGTAAAAAAAATTAGAGCAGTTCCTGGCATGTGGTAAGTGCTCAATAAATGGTAGTCATCCTAGCCATTTCCTGACACCCTCCGGTAATGTCTGATACACCTCGTCTCTGTGAGAGTATCATTCGTTGAAATATTAGTCTATGGGTCCTTTCTCACCCCTAGACTAGGGCTGCAGGTGGGAGCCCCTTCTTACTTGTATCTCTAGTATCCAAACAGCCAGTGATGCTGATGCATGAGGGAATGGGTGCTGGAGTACCAGGTGTGTCACCAGGACTGAGATGTAATAAAGAGAACTGTGACCCCAGGTTTCTTTAGCCCGTGTGAGGAGTGAATGTGTGAATTGGAGGGTTTGTCCAAAGATCATAAAGAGAGAGTGGAGAGGACTAGCCAGGAGTTTCCAGTGACCTTGGGCAAGTTGGTTAACCATTCTTATCCTCAGCTTCTTCATCTGTAACATATGGATTGGACCTACCTTGGAGCACTGTGTGAGAACTGAATGCAATAATAGGAGTAAACTGCTTGGCACATGATAAGCCTAAGTAATAACTGTTCAAGAAATAAATAACTACGAAAGTCATAGTTTCCTCACTGAAAGTGATGAGTAACTCAATGACAAAAGCCGATAATACCACCCACTAATGCCTCAGGCTCTGCCTCTGCTTTTACCAACTTACCTTCTAGACGGTGATCCGGTGTCCTAGGTAGACTTACCTGGAGGAGAACCAGGACTCACCAGTCAATGGGCTTCCACTTGATCCTTTTGAGTTGTTTGAAATGAGCATTTATGAGTATTCTCTTAGAGTCCCAGTGAGCTGGCACGACTCCTGGTGACATGAAGTGATGATAGTGACATGTGGCAGCCCCCTCATGTTCAGCCACCCAGCTCCAGCATATACACAGAAGGCACCAGCTTATTTGCTCTCTCTCTCTAATAGCAAGAGACCAATATTGGATGGCAGAGTTAGGTATAATGAAGCTTACGGCTGCAGCACTATTCATAGAAGGGCAAGTTACGTTACCATGCTCTTCTACTCTGGGAATACTCTTTGGGAAGGCACACTGAAAATTCTGACTCATAGTTTTATATAAAACATACTTTTAATGGTTTGAAATGTATATTCTTAAGCTTCAAAAAGTGAGATGTAGAAGACTATATTATGAAGAAATTCATGTAAAATGTTTAAATGTGTAAACTGTTTCTAGGAAGATTTATGATAAACTGATGATCTTAGAGACCTATGGCTAGAGAAGTTGAGTCATTGGAGGATGAGGGTAAAGGGAAACTTGTCATTGTGTGTCCTCTTGAATCTTTTATTATTTTGAACCATGTAAATATATTTTCTTGCTCAAAAAGCACATTTTTAAAATGTTAAGAAATTCAATGAGAGAATCCATTTCTGCCACACGTAGTAATTTCCTAAAGTTTCTTATGCTTATGGTTAATTCTCACTCGTGGCCTTAAGTAGTTAGTTCAAAAATTACATTTTAGCCGAAACCGGTTTGGCTCAGTGGATAGAGCGTTGACCTGCGGACTGGAAGGTCCCGGGTTCGATTCCGGTCAAGGGCATGTACCTTGGTTGCGGGCACATCCCCAGTGGGAGGTGTGCAGGAGGCAGCTGATCGATGTTTCTCTCTCATCGATGTTTCTAACTCTCTATCCCTCTCCCTTCCTCTCTGTAAAATATCAATAAAATATATTTTAAAAAATTACATTTTAGTCATTCCATTCTTAAGATATTTATTTTCTAACTAGAGGCCCGGTGCACAAAATTAGTGTCTGTCAGCCCAGCCTGCACCCTCTCCAATCTGGGACCTCTCGAGGGATGTCCTGGATCGGGCCTAAACGGGCAGTTGGACATCCCTCTCACAATCTAGGACTGCTGACTCCCAACTGCTCGCCTGCCTGCCTTCCTGATTGCCCATAACCGCTTCTGCCTGCCAACCTGATCACCCCCTAACCACTCCCCTGCCAGCCTGATTGATGCCTAACTGCTCCCCTGCCAGCCTGTTTGCCCTAACTGCCCTCCCCTGCAGGCCTGATCACCCCTAACTGCCCTCCCCTGCAGGCCTGGGTCCCCCCAAACTGCCCTCCCTGCAGGCCTGGCCGCCCCCAACTGCCCTTCCCTGCAGGCCTGGTCACCCCTAACTGCCCTCCCCTGCAGGCCTGGTCACCCCTAACTGCCCTCCCCTGCAGGCCTGGTCACCCCTAACTGCCCTCCCCTTCAGGCCTGGGTCCCCCCCAACTGCCCTTCCCTGTAGGCCCAGTCACCCCCAACTTCCCTCCTCGGCAGGCCTGGTCACCTCTAACTGCCCTCCCCTGCAGACCTGGTCACCCCTAACTGCCCTCCCCTGCAGGCGTGATCACACCCAACTGCCCTCCCTTGCAGGCCTGGCCCCTCCCCAACTGCCCTCCCCTGCTGGCCAAACTTTCCTAAAGTTTCTTATGCTTATGGTTAATTCTCGCTCATGGCCTTAGGTAGTTAGTTCAAAAATTACATTTAAGTCATTCCATTCTTAAGATATTTATTTTCTAATTGTCTTTTAGGCTACCTGTCACTTGGTTATCGATTTCCACTCACTCTTTTTAAATCACAACAAAATTTTTGCAGGGAAATTTTTTTAATTTGAAAGGGAGCAAATAGTTCAAATAATGTCCAGATAGTGTTTTCTAACTGGGGGATGGAGGAAAGTGAGTTAAAAGCAAAAAAGGAAAGGCAAACATTTTAAAATGCTCATTTTCTGTTTCCATTCATTATGAGATCATTGTGATATTTGGTTGAACATTTTAGTATTGAACTTGCCCTTTATCTCTAGTCATATGTGTAGTAAAATGAATGGAGTGTTTAGTGACCCCACTGACAGTTAAGTTTCCCCTTTTTCCATTCCTCCTTCTAATGAAGTTGCTCCTAAATGTGGTTCTGGAAAAATCTTAACCCAGGAGAAAACAAAACCATTACCATCAGCCAACACCTCACCAGTAGATTATTTGTACTGTAAAAGGAAATAATTTATGTGTAAGCTACCTGCTTTCAGCTTCTGCCTAATCTAAAATATCCCAGAAACCAAAAGCTGGTGTTGAAATTAACAAAACAAAATACTTAGTGGACATCCACATGGCTTCCTATCATACTGCGAAATTTTATGCAGTTTCCTATAGTGGAGGCTCACTCTTTAAGTAGCCATTTTAAATCAAGACTGACCTGATTCTCTTCTGACCTGCCCAGCCAGATCCTCACGTGCTTCCTGGAAACTCTTCTTCTGCTAGCGTGTAAGGAATGCCCCTCAGGCCACCATGGAGATTGTCTTTGCAGTTATTATTTTGACAAAAGGATACTTGAGACACAAACATAACTAGGGACAAGGACACTGAAACTAGCTAAGAGAAAAATTAATCCGGAGTTGGTATAGAGTTTAACAACTGGAAACAAATTTCTTAAAAGGACATTCTGACCTCCATGGTTGTGGCAGCAAAATTGTGTAAGCCAAAAATTTCCCCTGAGTTTTGGCAGGAAAATCCCACTTTCTTATCAAAGAAATGTAGTTTATCCCCTTCTGCTTCCAATTAGAAAGAGAGCATGATTTTTCTTGATGCTGATACCCCAAGAATTCACAGTAAGCCCCACCGGGAATATGATACCTGTAACTCAGCAGTTAGACCCAGTGCTTATGGAAAAGAGCTAGGATAGGATTATTTCCTCCAGACTGTGAACTGTGCTAGGGTTTAAACCTACCTTTTCACTCTCCTTTGACAGGTGAGCATGAGCCTAGATGGAAGTGGGTAGTAATGGATTCCTGAGGAACCAGTACCTGTGAAATAGACCACTGTTACATTGGAGACATGGTTAATTTGTGGTGCTCACAGGCCATGATGCAATCAAATCAAAAACATTAAACCCAATTTCTGCAGTCTAACTGAAGACCCAAAACAAGAGTTTATGAGCCTGGTGAGAGGATGAATACAAAGGTGACTCCTGGGAATATTCTTATGATCACAAAAATATACATCCCAAGACACTATTTTCTTGGCAAATCATGCATTTTTCCAGATGGGAATGGAAGTTTTCAAGGGGAATAGCAACCAGTGCAGTTCTTTGCTGTCCAAAGTAGACCTTGTCTCCCAGACAAAGCCAGTCATTTTGAGCTGTCTCCCTGTGGGTTGGGGGCGGGGTGGGGAGGGGGGCTGCTTCTTTGTTCACCAGGTTGCATCAGCACTGGAATCCTGAGTCAGGGAATTCAAGACGATGGATGAGTCAGGGTCCTTCTCTATCAGTTTCAGTACAGTAATATGCACTATAGAATTCTGGACTTAAACTCCAGACCCAAGTAAAGCTGATGCACGCCATGATAGGGAAGACAAATTTGGAAAGCCTAGGTGTTGTGACAACACAATTTATGTGTAATTCAGAGTGTAAGTAATCGATTTCATTCATTTACTCATTCATCCATTCCTTAACACATGGGTGGGCCAAAGTAAGTTTACAGTTGTCAGTACATGAAACACAGAGTTAATAAAGCTATTGTACTAATCATAACATGCATGTATTTTTACATACAAGCAACTGTAAACCTACTTTTGCCCACCCCCTGTATATTAAGCTCCTGGTCAAAGGAGCTATACACAGTCCTAGGGTGTGCCATTCACAGCTGTTTCCATGCTCTGTGCAAGGCTTGTGGGCACAAGGTATAGTCCTGCCTTCCAGCAGCTCATGTGCAGGGGGAGAAAAGCACAAGAGGTTGAGCAATTGCAATACAGAAGCAGAAAGACCTAAGATGGAATGAACAGCACTAGCGAACCTGGGGGCTCACAAGGGAACACTTATCCCAGCCTTGGGGGCTGGAGGGCAGCTACCTGGAAAGGGCTGCACCCTAGAAGGAGCAGATAGGATGTAGCCAGGTGGAGAGGAGGGAGAACAGTCCAGGGTGAAGAGACATGCAAATGCAAAGAGAGGAGGGAGAGAAGGTGCTTTACCCAGAAGAAGCCATTTTGGAGTAGACAGAGGAAAGAAAACAGTTGCCAAGAAAAGGAGAGGAGAGAAGGAGAGGAGAAAGACCGGAAGCGGGAGGGAAAGACAGGGGAGAGCAGGTCAGAAGAGGAAAGAATGTAGCCAGAGCCCAAAGCTGCTTTCGTTCTTCCCCTCCCTGTGTCCAGTGATCACATTGTCCTAGTGTCAGCATGTGACCACACTGTTCCTTACAATCAAGAGCATCAGGGGCTCCTGATACTCCACAGACTGAAATGCAAGTCGGGTATTTTTTAAACATGCAGCTGATTGGCATGTGACTTACAAAGAGTTGTTCAAGTAAACTGCCACTTTAGATTAGAACCCATTGTCTGGATTGAAACAGCTACTGAGGACTGGAGGGTAAACATCTAGTTTTGCCCCTTTCTGTTCAACACTCCCTCTGCTCCTGCTGGCTTCCCGCTCAACTGAAGAAATGATTACTCTGAACTCTCCCTTCTAGTCTTAAGGCTCAACCATTGGGCATCCATCCATGGAATAACTAGAGGAAATACTGGCTGCTGACTTTTCAAAGCTAATGATACGGCATACTCGAGTAGGAAAAAAAAGGCTGCAAAATAAGTTTAAAAACATAAATAACAAAACAAGTTTTCCTACATATCAATTCTTTTATCTTCATAATTCTTACACTTAAAAAAAAACTCAGTTCAATGAATAACTGCTTAACAAGAATAAGAACACAAAAAGAGTTTTAACCTTATTTTGACAAATTTATTCTCTTCTCACTTTGCCACTTCCTATTCAATCATCGTCTATTAATTTTTTCACACCAAACCGATAAGTCAGAAACCAATAAAGCAAAGTTACTGAACATAAACATCTCTAGTCTACCTCTTTCTTATAGTTTTGTTCCTCATTTTTCTTCTCACTTCCCCTTAAAGAGAATTTTTCTCTCTTTCCTGAATGGGCTCAAGCCCATAATTAGTCCTGTGAAGACTTGTACAGGATTTTATTTTCAAACATTTTCACATACAAAATGACTTGAGGGCTCTAATCTCAACATAATGATCTCCAAAAATATGTTGCCTATTTTTGAGAGAGAGAAAAAGAAATTCTAAGAAGCCTAGTTACAAATCAGTAATAGGCTTTGCAAACAGTTGTAGCCATAAACAAAAGAAAAGATTTTCTCATATTTCCTACTTGGTAAACATCAATGTCTTTATTTGCTTAGCCACACCTTCCAATTATAATCATCATCTTCAGGTATTAAAAAAGAAATATGCTATTAGGGTCATTAATGTCCCTCTTCTCACATCTTGCTTTCTATAGTCTGCTTCACATTTTCTTATTACCAACCATTTTTATTCCATCCAATTTTTACTTAGTCTCTATGCAGAAGGGGTTGTGCCTGAGGGCTTAAAATTGAGCAAGCAGCAATCCAATGTCACCAACCGTTTTCTTTATTTCCCTGGTAGCCATGGGGGCCTGTCACCATCCTGCGGGTGCCCTCCACATTCCCTTGAGTGAGCCATTTCCCATGGTGTGTGAACCACACTCTATCTACTTCTCTCTGAAAGTTTCAATTCTTAAAATGTGCTAATACTGAATCTTTTCTTAATTTCCTCTCAAGAAATTGAATTCCTGTCTAAAAGATACACTTTTCTCTCAGAATTTTTTTATCTTTTCTCTCTCTTTTTTTTTTTTTTTTTTTGCTACCTCCTTTATGAGATTCTTTCTACCCTTGAATCCATTCTATATCAGTGTTCTCTCTTTCTGCCCATCTAAGGGGCAAGAGATAAGTGAATTCTTTTTCTCCAATCCTTTCTCTTCATATCTTAAAAACAACTGAAGAAATTTGTTCTTAGTCAATGCTTTTTAAAATATGATTAACTACTGGCTACCCTTGAGTGTGGAATTGTGGTGGTTTGGGCTTAAGGATTGAGAGGAGAATAGGGCACCTTTATATTTTATTTTACATAGTTTTACTTAAAGTTTTTATGATAATTATATACTTTTCTATAATGAAAAAATATTTCGTTTATTCAAAAATATTTTTACATTGTTCAGAAGGGAAAGGATTCCCACCTCATGCTTTCTAAACTCTGAGATGATGATTATTAACATTTTCATAACTAGTTACTCATTGAAAAGATGAGGGGAACAGAGATAGTGAGAGACTGTGAACTTCAGAGAGATAGTATTATTCAAAGTCAGCGATCAATTCCTTTACCTGTGATTCAGCCGTGAGCATTAACTGAGTTCTGTGAGCCAGGAAGGCTGCACATGAGAGAGTTGAGGTAAGTATGAAATAAACTAGGTAAGTTATGTTCATGTCCCTTTAGGAACTTCTGATTCAAAAAAAAAAAAAAAGGTGGCTCTCAATTTTTCATCTATACAATTTGATATACTCAGAAATCTTTCAAAATCAGCACACATTGCAATTGTAATCAATAACACACACACACACACACACACACACACACACACACACACACTACTCACGCATGCACGCACGCGCATGCATGCACACACCCCCCCAAACAAAGCTCTCCTTCTGCTGAGGTTGATCAGTTTAATCAGGTTTCCTTCTGAATGTTAACACTAAGGTCTGGTATTTGCCAGATCCCAGCAGGGGTCTAGAGGGCAAAGGGCCCAGCTGGAGGGCAGCCTTCCAGGGGCCAAAAGCAGAGACGTCATGGGTGGAGAAAAGAATCAGAGGGAAGAATAGGAAATACTCAGCACAGGTGTGAAGACTAAGTTATTTTTTTTAATAAATCTTTATTGTTCAGATTATTAGAGATGTTCCTCTTTTTTCCCCCCATAGTTCCCCTCAACCCGGTTCCCACCCCATCCCATGCCCTTACCCCCCGCCACTGTCCTCGTCCATAGGTGTAAGATTTTTGTCCAATCTCTTCCAGCACCTCCCACACCCCCTTTCCCCAAGAATTGTCAGTCCACTCCCTTTCTATATAATATTCTATTATATTCACCAGTTTATTCTGTTCATCAGATTTTTTATTCACTTGATTTTTAGATTCACTTGTTGATAGTCATGTATTTGTTGTCACTTTGTTGTTCATAATTTTTATCTTTACCTTTTTCTTCTTCTTCCTCTTCTTAAAGAATACCTTTCAGCATTTCATATAATATTGGTTTGGTGGTGATGAACTCCTTTAGCTTTTTCTTATCTGTGAAGCTCTTTATCTGACCTTCAATTCTAAATGATACCTTTGCTGGATAGAGTAATCTTGGTTGTAGGTTCTTGCTATTTATCACTTTGAATATTTCTTGCCACTCCCTTCTGGCCTGCATAGTTTCTGTTGAGAAATCAGCTGACAATCGTATGGGTGCTCCCTTGTAGGTAACTAACTGTTTTTCTCTTGCTGCTTTCAAGATTCTCTCTTTGTCTTTTGCCCTTGGCATTTTAATTATGATGTATTTTGGTATGGTCCTCTTTGGATTCCTCTTGTTTGGGGTTCTCTGTGCTTCCTAGACTTGTAAGTCTATTTCTTTCACCAGGTAGGGGAAGTTTTCTGTCATTATTTCTTCAAATAGGTTTATCTTGCTCTCTCTCTTCTTCTGGCACCCCCATAATTGGGATGTTGGCACATTTGAAGTTGTCCCAGAGGCTCCTTACACTATCTTCATATATTTGGATTCTTTTTTCTTTTTGCTTTTCCGGTTGGGTGTTTTTTGCTTCCTTGTATTTCAAGTCTTTGACTTGATTCTTGGGATCCTCTAGTCTACTGTTGAATTTCTGTATATTATTCTTTATTTCAGTCAGTGTATGCTTAATTTCTGACTGGCCCTTTTCCATTTATTTATTTATTTATTTTTATCTTTTTTTGGCATTCTCACTAAGATCCTTGAAGGTCTCACTAAGTTCCTTGGAGGTTTCTAGAAGATGCTTGAGTAACCTTATAACCGTGGTTTTGAACTCTATATCCAGTAGTTTGCTTTCCTCCATTTCTTTTATTTGTGACATGTTTCTTTGTCTCCGCATTTTGGCTGCTTTCCTGTGTTGATAGAGTGGCCTTGTGTGCTAGGTGTCCTATAGGGCCCAGTGGCTCAGCCTCCCCAATCACCTGATGTGGACACTCTTTGTGCACCCGTTTGTGGGCTGTTTGCACAGTCTTGTTGTAGTTAAGCCTTGAATGCTGTTGGTATCAGTGGAAGGAAATGACCTCCAGGCCAATTGGCTGTGAGGACCAGCTGTGTCTACAATGGAAGAACTGCTGTGCTGGAGACACCCTTATGGGGCAGGATTTCAGTGGGGCTTTGGTGCTCACTGAGTCTGCCCCTTGAGTGTGTCGCTTATGGATATGAAGAGTTGTAATCTGATATGGTCTTACTCTGACCACTGGGTACACTGGCTCTTGGATCTCCAAGGAGGTGCAAAGTCAGCCACTGCCTGAGGCCACTCAGCAGGAGTTATAGAGACATCAGCAGATTCCTCCTCTTTGTTTGGGGTTTGGAAGTGCCCAGATGAGGCTCAGCTGTGAAGCAAGGCAGGCTACTGCTGCCAAGAGCCTTGGGCCTTCTTTTGGGAGCTCTTGAGCTCTCTGACCCAGTTTGTTAGGTTAGGCTGTGAAAGAACAGGCCATTCATATGCAAAAGCTGCTGCACACAGCATAGGTGGGGTTGTAAATTGGGTGGGGCGAGTCTCAGGGAATCACCAGGGCGGAGCAAACAGCAATGGCTGCCAGTCAGCCCTGCACGAGGGAGGTCCCCGCATCTCCACGTCTCCACGTCCTGTGCCCCCATGCAGAAACAATGATCGCTGGAAGCACCTCTGAGAGAAAGCCACCCTCAGGTTCTGGCCCGGTGCCAGACATTCCAGTTTCTCCCTGTATGAGTCTGGGTCCCCAGAGTCTCACCTGGAACTGGAGTTCAGAGCAATTGGGAGCTTGTATCTCCCTCCTGATTGAAAAAAACAACAGCGCACCCAGTTGCCAGCCCATTTCATGCATGCCTCAGTACCTCCACACCTCCGCACCTCCTACCAGTCTCAATGTGCTTTTTTTTTCCTTCTAGTTGTAGAACTTCCACTCAGCCAGTTTTCCTGTGATTCTGGATGATAGCTGTTTTGTCTTTTAGTTGTAGTTTTGATGTGGCTGTGAGAGGCAGCAAGTACAGGTGTTTACCTATGCTGCCATCTTGGTTATCCAAGCATCAAGACTAAGTTATTTTAGTGGCTATGTTTATAGGACATCATAATCAAGTGTCGAAGTGTATATTCTAAAACTGAGTCACAGCCATCATATTTGCCATAAATAAATCTGCCTGGTGGATCTAAGCTGCGCGGTGCTCACAACCAGATTCACAGGCCTAGACTAGAGAATTAGGGGGAAATTGCCAGTCTCTGGAATACTCTTTTCAATGACAACCTATTTAATTGTGACACACGTGGGTCAAGGTATTTTTTCAAGCCCAGGTCCAGGCCATTTAATGGTCTGCCTCTCAGTTGCCTTCCTGATTCTCATAACCTTTTTGCAGATCTCCAGGCCTTTCCAAACTTAATTGCTATGTCTAACTTTGAGATCTGACAGTTACTCATCTCCAGCATCACATTCCAAAATATCGACTTCTTCTGGATTTCCCATACAAAGTTCTATTTACAGAACTGAACTTGTCCTCAGGGTTTCCCACACATTCGTTTTTAAGGGCTGGCATGTATCTTAAGGTAGGAATTCTTTATTTCTGCTTTCTTACTACATTCAAAATACCTTTGCTCTTAAGGAATTTTTTTGACAGCTTTATCTTATCAACCACGGTAAAATCTCTTTGGAAAACTCTTCTTGCAAGTACAGTATTATTTCTATGAAAAGCTTTTCCTCAAGGTGGACTCATAAGCAAAAAATAGTCTCAGAGGTTATCTATGCTGATCCCTTCATTTGACTGATGAGAAAAATTCTTCCTGCTTTTTTCTTTGTTAATGACAGTACTTAGATTTCAACTAATCTCTTCCTCTCCCATTTGTTCTCCCATATCATTTATCTTTCAACTGGAGTCTAAGATCTCTCACACCTCTAATAACTCAAGATAAATACCAAAAAAAATGTGGGGTTGCTTTCTCCCAGAGACCCTTTCCTGTATTCCACTCCCCAGATCCAATTACTGATGACATTGGGATTCTGTCTTGTAGAGTCTCAATAGGTTTATAGCAGGAATGTAGAATTTTTCCAGGAATTGCACACTCTTGCCACACCTACACTTTTCCTAGAACTTTACTGGGTCGTAGTGGTGCACATGCAGCAGGCACATTACCAGCACCGCCCTCCCCCTCCCCCCCATGCCACACACACACACACACACACACACACACACACACACACACACACACTCACACATACCTGATCCTCACAACCCCTTGTGAAGTGGAATTATTGTTCCCATATTAAAGGGGAAGAAACGAAGACTTTGATAACAAGTGTCTCCAGGCAACTTAGCTAGTTGGGGACAGAGCTCAAATATAAGCTTGAGGTTTCTGACTCCAACTTTTGCACATCATTATTTTCCTTGATGTCCAAGAAACCAAGTGCTTGGTTTCTCTTCCTCTCTTTTACACTCTACTAATCTGCTCAATCCCATGTCACCAGAAAAGAGACAAGAGAATGATGGAGAAGAAAACACCACCAGTCCCTCCCCTGACTCACCTAGAGTCAAGGTCACCAGAAAGGTCTCTGCTTTTGTTTTATTATCCCTGGAAAGCACCAATACATTAATTTTTTTTGGAACATCTTAAATTTTTAATCCTTTCTTTACAGGTTACCTAAGACCGCTTGTGATTAAGAAAACTGCAGAAAGTTAGTAACTGTCACAAGCAAACGCCAGGTGGTGGCCGTGTCACTTTTCCACAGAGTCCTGCTTTGCGGGGTGTCTGAATGCACTGCTCGGGGTCTCTGCTCACACTTGCTGGAATCAGTCGTGGCAGATTTTAGTCCACAGGTCGCTTTTCCCCATATTTCTTTGTAAACTCTTCAACATTCTTACAGAGTTTTTTACGGTCCTTAGAGTATTCTTCAGCTAGGTCAGCCTGAAGGGGGTGCTCAGGCTGGGGGTCATCCACCAGTGCTATGAGAGACTGGACTACTTGGTCGGTTTTTGTTGCTGGCTTCCAGTTTTCAGCACTAATTACTGGCAGACAGACCTGTCCCTTTTCATTGATGATGGGGTGATAGATCTTTGTTTTAAATGTAATCTTTGGTGATTTGAATGGGTATTTTGCTGGAAAGTTGCTTTTGATTCTGAAGGCCCCCTTATCATATGGAGGGTTGTCAGGAACAATAAGCCTTTGCCAAGTCAATAAATTAGCTTCATCAACCTGGATGTTATGGAAGTTTTTCATTCCACATTTGCGGATTTCTTCAAGCTCCTTCATCAGCATCCTGCTGGCCGCCATCTTGGATCTGGTCAATACATTAATTTTTAACCACTTCTTCCCTCTTGCTTTTTCCCACACCCTCTTCTTAATATTAATTTAACATTAGGCTTACTATAACATGTCTCTAATAGTAAATTTCCTGCTGTGTTTTAGGATTTTCCCCTCTTTAATGCAGCTCTTTTTTTTCTCCATTCTTCAAACAATCTGTTAGAGACTATGCTTGCCTGAAAACTTTTCCTAATCACTATTTTGAGTCAGTATAATACTTTGGGGCAGTTTTAGGAATATAGTAAATGGGATAGAGGAGAATACGTGTTCCCATGAACAACAACAAAAAAGCCAGTCAGACCAAAACACTTTTAATTTTGATAAAGTCCTTTTATTTGTAAATCATGTATCTAATAAAGGACTTATATCATTATATTAAAAAAAACTTTCACAATTAAATAATAAGACAAATAATTCAATTTAAAAGTGAGTAAATGATTTAAATAGATTTTTCATCAAAGGCATAGAAATATTTAATAGGAATATGAAAAGATGTTCCATGTCATTACCCATTAGAGAAATGCAAACAATAATGAGTTATCTTTTCACACTCACTAGAATAACTAGAATCAAGACAGACAATAACAAGTGTTGGAGGGGATGGGGATAAATGGGAAACTTTATACATTGCTGATGAATATGTAAAGTGGGAGAGCCACTTTGGAAAATGGTTTGGTAGTTTCTTAAAAAGTTAAGCATAAACTCATCATACAGCCCAGCAATTCTGCTCTGAAGTATCTACCTACCGTAAGACAAATAAAGCCCAATGTTTACACAAAGACTTGCACAGAATGTTCATTGCAATATTATTCATAATAGCCAAACATTATGCCAATTGAAAGAAACCAGATGTACAAAAGAGTACATATTATATTCCATTGAAATCGATAGAGACAGAAATTAGATTGGTGCCTGATGCTGAGGGTAGTAGGGAGATTTACTGCAAAAGAGCATAAGGAAACTTTTGAGACAATGGAAAAGTTCTAAAACTGAGTGTGGTGATGGTTGCACAACTGCCAATTGGTTAAAAGTAATTGAATGCTTACAATGGGTAAATTTTATGGTATGCAAATTAAAAAGATTGTGTGTGTTTTTTTTGTTTTGTTTGTTTCAACTTTGCTAAGTTTTTATCTTTAGCTTTATTGAAATTTAAATTAATAAGCCCACCCTACTTTATCATGCATTTATTCATTTCTGGGAAAACTCTAGCATCATATAGGAGAGATTACAAACACATTACATTGTCCCCTTGGTGCCATTTACCCTTGCTGGGCAACTGAGCAACAGTAAGCTACAAATAGACTTTAGAGTGTATGTTGATTTCCTTTCATGGGTATATCAAATTTTGACAATATTAGTCAATGTCTTCCAAATCTAACATTGAATAAACAAACACATTTGAAATGCTGGCTCTTAAACCTGAAAGAATGGTTTCATTTTGTCCAGTCAATTAAAAGATTTAAAGACAAGTGGTGAAAAAAGGCCATATATTTTGCCTTTATCAAGGTCAATTTTTTAAAATCAAAATCCGGGTCCTCTGTTACCTACCAGATTGGGCTTCTTCCTACAAAGGGAGCATTAGCCTATTCTGGTTTCATGTTGGTAGAAGGTCAAGAATGTTGCCATATGTCCTCACCCACTCAAACATCACGTGGCCTGCTTTAGAGCTATGCTATTTTAGTAATGAGAATTATCCTGCTTGGGAAAAGGGCCAGAGTAGCTGAAGAAACCTGACCAGAGTGGCTAATGGACAGAATTGCCCTGTTTTGATTTTCAGTAGCTGGAATAAAATTACATTTCCTTGTTAGGTTACTTACACAATTGTTATTTTTACATAAGTTATAACTGGGCTCTGGCTGCACACCTGTGACAGTTTACCCATCAGATACCAAATATGCTTTCATCTATTAAGGTAAGAAGTTTTATGACCCTTGGCAACAATAAAATAACTATGAATAACAGAGGAAATTAGGTTGCGATTCATTAAATAACTCCAATTTAAATGCTATAATTTGGGTGGATTCTCTGAGTGCTCACAAACTTGAATCCTCCCTATGTCTATATGGAAATGCAAAGGCTCTGATAATGCGTATCTCCAGAACCATAGCCAGCTAGTTGCCAAGAGACTCACCATAAAGTATTTATCTTGATAATTTACTAGGACTTGGGTATCAGTTCTAAAACTAGAAATCTTATCAATCCATTGCTTGATAATTGATTGATATTTAACAGACACTGAGAATGGACACCCCACCTCAAGGACAAACGCACAATAACCAAGCTCACAGGGATTGATATACACAAACCAGAATGCAAATCCATGAATTTACTGTGCATCATCAAGCCATCCGGAACTCTAGGAGACTTCTATTAGCAAATGGGTGCATCCCCCTCTCACTCCCAGCTAGGGGCAGCCAACTTACCCAAAGGTGAGGATATCATAACGCTGGCAATTAATTAATCCTAAGGAGCATCTCTCCACTCAGGAAGGGGGATGCCCTTTCACCCACCAGAAGGACAGTTTGCCATGGAACCGGAAACATTTCAGCCTGCTCTCCCACTCTTTTTGTCTCCATGGTGAGCCATCCACCTCTGACTGACACACTCAGCCAGGTACAGTCATTTCAAAGGGGCCTGGAGTCACTCCACCTCTTAAGGATATGTGGGTTATCTCTACTATGTAACATGATGTATTGATTTTGGAGGATAATTTATAATTGATGTGTTGAACAAGAACAATTCTTAGGATATTCTCATCAAGCAGCTTTCTCTTCTGTGTCCACCATCTCCTTAAATGCACTCTGGGCTAATTCTTCGGCAGCCCCTGGAAGAAATCTTGAACAAACTTATGATTTTTCTGTTTACTATCTGGAAATAAAAAATAAGTTATGCTCTCAATTCAGTAAGCAAAATATCCAGCTTTATATAGGCATTGAAACTCTAAGCATGATTTAAAATTGAGAGTCATCCCTCCCTCTAGCTTGTGACAATCAGACAGAAGAGGGGGCTGAATTGGTTTCTCACTGTGTGTTTCAAAATAACACACAGCTCAGGCTGTCATAACAAAATACCACTAACTGGGTAGTTTAAACCACAGAAATGTATTTCTCACAGTTCTGTAGGCTGGGAGGTCTAAAATCAAGGTGCTGGTCAGTTCAGTTCCTAGTAAAGACTCTCTCCCTAACTTGCAGACAGTCACCTTCATGCTGTGTCCACACAAGGTAGAAAGATATCTCTCTGGTGTCTCTTCTGAAAAGGACACTAATCCTGTTGAATCAGGACTCAACCCTTAGGACCTCATGTGACCTTAATTACCTCCTTCAGCTACAGTGAAGGTTGGGGCTTCAATATATGAATTCAAGGGGACACAATTCAGTCCATAGCATTCACTGACGTCAACTTGTATCTCCTCATCCTTCCCCTCTTGTACCTAGTGTTTGACCCAGAGGGACAGAAGATTTAATGAGGGACAGAAGATTTAATGAAGCAGGACCATTTACATTTGTCTGAAGCTGGTGTGAGCCTTCAGCACACTCCCCATGCCAGGCAGAGTGTAAACTTGATTCCTTCTCTTAGAATTCCTTCTCTGTCAACTCTTGGGGGACATTCTTGATAAGGTTGCTATACTCTCCTCCTGCTCCCTGTTTATGGCTCTTCCCTCAACTCCTAAGATTCCAGGGCTAACCTCCAGCCACTTCCTGCTGAGGCCCCTTCTCCCCTTTAGCTACCTACTTGTACAGACATGAGTGAGTTCCACACCAGCTCTCTCTAGAGTGTGGGCCACTTTATCCATTAGCAACCCTCACACTTCCTTTTACTTTCTTCCTTTTGAATCCCAAACTCTGGGATAACAAGTCAGTCACAATGCAGCATCCAAATCGTCTTTGCTCCTGTAGTCAGAACATCTCTCATTTTTACATTCCCCAGGCAGGAGTCAGAATGCACACCCCCCCCCACCCCCCTCTTCTCTCCCAAATTACAGAGGACACATTTATAGCTTTCTAAATAGTATCTCTGAAGCCCTTCTTTCTTGACCTGAGGGAAGAGAAAATCACCCCCCGGCCCCTCTACAGTCCTCCCTTCTATAACCCATATGAAGAATTGGTCCTTAGCATCTGTTCCAACCTGTTTTTTGACTGTGTACTTTCCTATACTACTATGAGGGAGGAAAAGACTCTCCTCTTCTTGGGCAGGTATAATAATAAAATCTATGTGAGACATTAACAAGAGAAAATAACCAGATTTAATTACATTCATACATATGAGAACCACATACATGAGATCTCACATACATGAGCAGTTCAAGGGCAAAGTTAAAATGAAGTATATATGACATTTTGAGCTAAGGAGGAGGGAAGGTGCCTTGGGGCTTCAGAGGAGAGGAAGGTCATTGCAGGATGATAAGAAGAGCAGATGTGCAGTAATTAGATGTTTGCCCTGCCATATAGATAGGTCATAAAGAGTTATTGCTGGTGGTAACTCTTATTATAGACAAGGCCCCTAATTAAAATTCTTCCAGGTAGTTAGAGGAGGAGGAGAGAAGTTTTTCTTGAGCCTTCAGGGTCTTTGTTACTTTTAACTCAAAATAATCCTCATACTATAGAGGCACATCTTGGGGGGACTTGCTCTGAACCCCTGTACTATAAAATTGAAAATAATCACTTTTAGATTCTCTTACAGTTAGGGTTTTGGATGCAAATTATGTTCTGCCCATTGATGGCACTTGAACAAGATTTGAAAAGCAGAATGGAGGATGAGGAGAGGGCTAGTCTCCCTGCATTCAAGGTCATGAAGATGGATAAGGACTTTTCTGCATCCATGATCCAGTGTCCAACCATTATTTTCATGGACACTGAGAAGTATTTGCATGAATGATTACAGAGGTTCCCTTATCTCTGGCTCACAGTTCTGGTGGAATGATCTTTTATATATATATTTATCTTTTTATTGATTTCAGAGAGGAAGGGAGAGGGAGAGATAGAAACATCAATGATGAGAGAGAATCATTGATTGGCTACCTCCTGCACGTTTCCTACTGGGGATAGAGATGGCAACCTGGGCATGTGCCCTTGACCAGAATCGAACCTGGTACCCTTCAGTCTGCAGGCCGATGCTCTCTCTACTGGTCCAAACCGGCTAAGGCTGGTGGTATGATCTTGACATCAACAGTGCTGGAGGTCTAGTGATGATCTCTGGGCTCCTCACCTCTGGATGGTGGCCAGAGCAACAACTCCCCTGGGACCTCCTTCAGCTGTCCTATTCTGAAAGTCATTTCTGTAGGCCAGGCCTGAAATCTATTCCTCCCACCTTTCTACAATTTTTTAAACACCAAATTCCTTGAAGCAAACTTCATTCTGATGAAAATATCTAGAGTAGCTTACTATTTCCTGCAACTGATCCCTGACTGATACGCCTCTCGGTAGGAAAGGGAGTGGGAAGTAAAATTCATTGGCACATCAACAACTAGTCTGAAACTTCCATTTTAATATCCTCTGTAAACTCCCTGAGGCCAGTCCCTATGTCCATCCCTTGCAGAGCCCTTCTCCAGAGAGCCTGCCCTGGTCCAATGGAAAGGACCCACGTGTTTAAGATAACTCACTTCCCTCACAATGAAGACAATATCTTCATTTTTAAATATTTACATACTCAAGAATCTATCCAGTATTTCATTTACTTGACTAATGACAGTGTCATTTTTCCAACTTTAAAGCACTGACCAAATCCCTTGACTCTGACATGGCTTAGCCTCAGGAGCAGGCAGAGAGGAGGACGAACATCAGGAATCTGAGAAGAGCAACTTCTCCCTCAGATACTCACTCCACCAACTAACATCGCACCCAAGGAGACGGTTCTTTCACTTGGGTCTTGCTCCCTGACAAAATGCAGATAGCTCGACCATTATGACAGGCAAGCCTGTGACCCAGATGTGCCTCCTCCGAGTTCACCCTAACCTGTCCTCAGATCAGAATAGATGAGGAGGCAGCAGAGAGAACATGAGGACTGGCCAGCCGTACAGGGAATGAGTGTGTGGCCTGGGGAGGGCCTCTCTTCCTCCATTTCTTCAAAACAAGCCATATAATAAAGTAAGAGAAATGTTATTTGAGGTGAATAATTAACTTTCTTTTAATACTATCATGTAGAGTGAAAATAAAAACATCTTCTGGAAACTTTACTTGTTTATTAGTACCATGTGGGACTTTACTATTTGACTTGCTTTATAAATAGTCTAAGCAAAAAATGGGTCGCTTGCTCTACAGATGCAATTTCAAGATTAGACCTCTAGCCCCTCCTTCCACTCAAATTGCTGTCCCTCAACCCTCCACTATATTAATTCTGGAGCTTCCACTGTGGTTTGGGGCATGAGAAAGTGGAGGCTGCCCTCCCAGGTGGAGGAAGGTTGAGAATGGGGACATGGAGTCCCAGACAAGGTTGGACCTCTTTTGTCATTTTGCCTGGAGGCAACACACACCACTTCTGGAAGCTTCATTGTTGGCATGCTTAACCTCCAAAATAATTGCATGAGAAACTATCCACTCCCAAAGCTTGCATCATGCCTTTTTATTCCAATCTGAGTCATGGCAATGTTCTCTGAGTCTTCTGCCAGGACTTAATCAAAGTTTTACAATGTCCTTCCTACGTGAATACTTTCTGGCTTCTCCCTTAAATTTTATTTTGGCGACAGAATAGCCTTTTGGAAAAATGGCTCCAGGATCTCCGGCGTTCCAATGATCTCCTCGCCTCCTTCTTAGCTGTGGGGTGGGAGTGGGAGTCCGCAAGGTCACCAACTTCCTCTGTCCTTCCTTCTTCCCTTGCCCGTTGTGTCACTTCCCTGCCTCCTTCCTTGCATTATTTTCTCCACCCAAATCTTCTCCCCCTCTCAGCACCCTCCAATCCCCAAGGGACAATGGTGTTCCCTGGATCCCAGGCTGAGAAGCAGGCACTTGGCTCAGTGCCCTACACCCTAGACGGGTTCCTTAATATCTCCTAATGCCTCAGTTTTCTGTAAACTGAAAGAGTTCTCAGTTCATACCCATAGTTGGTTTAAAAGCATTTGGATAAAAACCCTACCACAGCATAGGTACATTCTACCCTTACATACAAAGAATCCTTCCATTACATAGAAAAGTTGTTTTATTTTTATTTTATTTTATTTTTTAAAGTACTGTTGACATATAATATTATATTCGTTTCAGGTTGACTCAATATAGTGAGTCAACATTTATATACATTATGAAGTGATTGCCACGTTAGTCTGGTACCCTCTGTCCCCATACGAAATTATGTTACCACTGACTATAATCCCTGTGACGTACATTGCTCCCCATGACTTATTTTATACCTGGAATTTTGTACCTCTTAATCTCCTTCACCTTTTTGCCCATCCCCACCCCCTATAAAAACTTTCTTATTTGAAAGTAGCTTTTTTAATGTTCACCAACAGGAAACTGGTAAAATAATGCTGCATTCATTAAGAAGCACTTTTTAAATACAGTGTCCACTCTAGAGTAAAGAAAACAAATTGCAGAATACCGTACTAGCATCATCCCTGGTTTTAAAACCTATATCTGCTAGGTGCTTTGTGTTGGTATTGTGTTATCTATAACACATAAGGTTGTGTGTGGCTAGAAAAAGATCTGGAGGGATAAAGACCACATAACAGTGGTTGCTTTGGGTAGAAGAGGAGGTGTAGAAATGAGGAAGGGTGGGGACCCTTTTCCCCCTCCCTACTTGGGAGTCCATTCTGTGGGACTCTTCCCTCTCCCCATGTGGGAGTCTGTACTTGTTCTTCAATAAATCTCCTCCTTTGCTATAAAAAAAAAAAAAAAAGAAAGAAAGAAAAAGAAATGAGGAAGGGAATTTTTATTTTTTATTTCTATGCTTCTGAACTGTTTCAATTTTTTTTACCAGTATTTCTTCAATAATTAAATGGCACCAATTTTAAATAAATGGAATAGAACTTTATTGATAGGTATAACATCTTATAAAATAAATTATTATAAACTAAGTATTTTCCTTTGGTCCCCATTCACAAAATGCTCTTTGTGCTAAAAGAAAAAATCAAAGTAATGATTTGACTGCTCTGCCCTGTGGAAAAGTGAGAGCTGAGCCAAGCCCAGTTTTTGTTCTGCCCTCGGTAGCAGCCCCCCTTCAGATTCAGGCTTCTCCCCACCCAAACATCTCAGCCACCTTAGGAAACCAGATCGCAGGCCTTCGCGAGACACAGGGTTAAAGGCCAAGGAGAAGCGGAGGTAGCCAGCTGTCCTTTCCCTTATTAGGTTTGAATCAAAGAATGCTGTTTTCTGCAACCAATTTATTACCCAGAGATTAGGCCCAAATTCTGCCTCACAGACTGTAGACTGATTTTACCAAGTTATTTATTTCAGACCTATTGTATTTGCTTCCAAGCAATTTAGATGTCACATGAAATGTACTGTGGTGGGTTTTTACTGCTCTTATGTCGCCAAATGAAGCTGTTTCATTCTGAGCCTGCTCACTCATGGAAATTCTATGAACTTGTTTACAGTCAGTTAGGCTGGTGCCTGGACTAACAAGCAGCCAGATGCATTCAAATGTGTGCTCGGTCTTCATTCACCATATCTTCCAAGGATAGCCTGTCACGTCTTTAATACCAGAGCTTCCCCTGAATCCAGTGCCCCAACGAGGAAGTTAGTAAGAACAACTTGGGAATGATTTCCTTCTTCTTCTCTCCTTCTACCGTGCAGCCTATTTTAAGACGGCTGTACATAAACAGACCTGCTGCCTGCATGACTCAGCCTCTGTTAATCATGGAAAACAGGAGTTTGTCCGGCAGGAGAATCAGCAACCATCACACGCTTCTGGTGTGGGTGTTCTCTTCTGCCCAGGTGTGAGGATTGAATGAAAAGTATATGTCAGTCTTATGCAATTATGTGGGAATTGGACATTATAATGTTAGTGACTTTCTTGGGGACCACATCAACATTAAACACTCAATTTTCATTACTTCTTAAAGCATTTATTTAACTCTGAGATGTCTTTATTTACACATTTCTAGGTCTAAACCACCTTTTCTCCTGAGGGCACCCCTACCACCAGCCTTAGAGAAGCCCCCTTTCATTGGACGGCTGCAATGCCCCCTCGTTTGTCTTCCTGCTTCTGCTCTGGCCCCACTACAACCTGGTCTCTCCATACAATAATCATTTAAAAATCCAAATCAGGTCCAATCCCAGCCTGGTTTAACACCTTTCATTGGCTCACCACTCTACATGGAATAAAACCAAACTTCTTTGCATGCTCTGGACCCCAGCTGCCTCTTGACCTTGGTCTTGGGCATCCTCCCCGCACTGCAGCCATGCTGGCTTTCCCACACTTCTGAAACCACAGTGAGCTGGTCCTGCCTCAGTGCTTCATGGCTCTTCTCTGCCCTGGACCCCACACCCTCACTTCTTCACTTGACTTCTCTTTTGCAACTCAAAGTCTCCTCAAGGTGCCTCCTATGATGCACTTTCCAAAGTTGCGCCTCCTTATTCTCCTTTCCAGCTTCCTATTCGTGTCCCTTTGATACTCATTATACTCTGTAATTACTTGTTGATTGTCTTCCTCCCCCTGTTGACTGTGGGATGGACCAGTCAGTAGAGCTTGCATGGTGAGCTCAGTTCAGGGACACACCAAAGTCCCTAGAGGTTTTGGGAGCTGACAAAGATTTTTTGCTTGACCAGACTTTAGTCAGGCTCCTGAGCCTTTTCCTGGGCCAGTCTGTGTACTTCCCTGTAAAATCCAGTTTTAGCAAGAACCCAGCTAAATCAATTTAACCAGAAACTCCCACCCTTGATATCTGATCAGGTTCCTCATTCCCCACCATCCTCCAGGGGATGTCTCATCTCCCTGACCTGTCTTCAGCAAAGATCCTGTTAGGTTAATTTAGCCAGAATCCTCCCTTACCCCTGCTATTTCCTCTTAGTAATTTTTCATCCACTGACCCCGACCATGCTATATTCTGTCAGAGCTGAGCTCAGTCTCTCTCCCTCACGGCAAAATCCCATTGCAGTGGTCCTTATACCTAATGAAATGGTACTGAATAAAGTCTGCCTTACCATGCTTAACAAGTGTCATTGAATATATTTTTCCTTGATAGAGCCCAGGTTATAAATTCCTATCATACCCCATCAGTATGAGTCGTCACCAGCAAAACTTACTTAAAGTTCTTGTTAACATCATCAAGTTCATTTTATTAAACAAATTGTCAATATTAATCTGTTAACTCTTCTCTGGTTAAAATCTGTAAGTAAAGTTTTCTAAGTCAACATCAAGGAAATAGGATATAGAAAACAGGCAGATTTGAGATAAGAGTATTTCTTAGGTTCACTTTCCATCAGTTTCAGGGGTACCAATAGCCAATTCTTATTATGGGGTAAAGATCAGAGAGCTGTTCGATATGATAGGATATAAAAGAGTGACTCAGCTCTCCCAATCAAATCCTTTCACAATGACCTCATTATTTTATTTGAAACAATGAGAGTTCCAGGATCATCGGCACATGTGTACTCAAAAACAATAAGGAAAGTATTTTAACCTCCTCTCAAAAGTCTCTGTGTCAAGACCTCCTTCCGTTTGTGTGCATAATCAGTATTATTTTCTTTTATGTTTTCACACAATGAACATATTAAAAGAATCAGAGTTTAATTGTCTTTAGTTTTCAACAATAAAATTATTTTTATATTGTATTTTAATTATTATTGACTTTGAACACATTTTCATTTCTTTCTTGCTTATAGGTATTTATTCTGTGAATTACCAGTTCACACCCTTTATATCTGATTACTTTTGGTCAACCACCTTTCTGGGCCAATACAAATGTTACTGCAGAGTTTTGTGCCATCATTCATAACTAGAGCATTTATTGTGTTGTTGAAACAATGACAGTCAATGACCCTCACTATCTTAGAGTCATTGGTGACATTTAGTTTTTATTGAAATTGCAGGGCACTAATTATTTTTTATTACTAGTTATATTTGTTCCTGGCCATTTTTTGTTGACCTGTACCTCCTTGATCTGTGGACCCCAAAATTCCCAGTTTTCACCAATCAACTTAATCTTGTTAAGAAGAGACTTTAAAATGACCTGGAGGAATGCTTTGGGCTCCACCCCTTTATTTTTTCTTTATGGACTTATGGTTTTCTGGGAAGGAGACACATTTTCTTTTGGATATAGTCTGTCTTCTTCTTTAGACTTCACAGTTCTCCATCAGCAACCAGTAGAACTTGTGCCACTGGGAACCCAAATTGGTCCACATGCCTGTTGTAACTGGCACTGGACTGAAACACACCAGATTTTCCCCAGCATTCTTTATGCTTAGTCAGTAGCTGGACAAACTGAAAGAAGCAAGTTCTCCTAGGAATTGCTGCACAGATTGTTTTCTGGATCATTGGGGGGGGAGTGGGCAAGGGGGAGAAGAAACATTAAATACAGGTGTAAGAAGGCATTGGGATAATAAATTGGGGATGTTTAGAGATCTTAGAATCACAAAATTTGGAATGAAAATGCCCTTTTGGTGATAAACTCCTTTGTTTCATGTGTGAGACTCATGTGCTACTCAAGTTTGCCCAGCCATCAAGGGGCAGAGCTGAAATGCAGGTGTCCTGACTCCTGGTCTAGAGTCTTTCTTTTCCTTCTAGGCTGCCTCCTTTCTCATCTGATGGGAAGAAGAAATTCACTAAAAAGATTAATATATTGTCAATTTCAGAAGTAATCATCTATCACAAGAGAGGAAACTGAATCTCGGAGAGATCAAGTGACTTGCTTGGGGTCCCAGGACTAGTGGCTGTACGTCTATCACAGGACACAGGTGGCATGTTTCTTCATTGCTAAAGAGGGCTCTCTCTACCAAGTCACCATGGCATCCTTCACCAGCACAGTCTGAATCCTCAAAGCAGGTAGAAATATTTTTGAAAGGTCCAACTATGGTGGCTGCCCTCAGAAATGAAATAATAACAGGCTCCTCCTGCCAATGCTCTGGAAAAATGTTAGCATGTCCTTTAAGGTAGTCTAATTTTCACCTGTGTCTTACTTAAAAATTATCCTCGTGGTCCTATTGGTTTTGTGACTTGTGGAACAGTGTGTGTATTTGGAGTGGGTATATTTATATTTTCCTAGTAGTGATATATTTCACTGATTTCCTACTATTTAAGTCGGGTTCTTTGTTTAGAAGGAATACTGATGTAAGTTAGCTGGAGACAAGGGGGTTTTATTGTAGGAACTGAGATAGTTCCAAAGACTAAGGTGGCCTGAACTGGTCAACCCCAGGAACCCACTGCTCTCTTCATCTCCCTCTCAATGCTTCTTGCTTCTTCTTGTGCTTCTGCTCACTTCTGTTCTCCTCTCTCTACTAACTGGCTGATTCTGCTTATTAGAGGTTTCTGAACTTTCTTAACTCTGACTTGCTCATGGCTTTTGCTTGCAATGTCCCTGACTCTCCCTTAGGGAATCTTTACAGTCCCTGCTCTTGTTGCTATGGTCTCATTCCTTCTGTGTTCCCTAGTTCCAGTTCTTGAAAGACAGGGTATCCAATCGGCTCAGCTCCTCTTTTTGCACTAGGACATGAGACATAGCTACTCTCCAGCCTATTTGATTAGCTGCCCTTTGGTCAGGAAAAAATCAGATGTGCACATAGAAGGGCTCCATGACACAGTTACCTGCCAAATTAAGGGGCTGTTGGTGGGCCAATGTCTTTCACAGGGGCTTTGGCATCATAAACACATTTAAGGCATCGTTTATTTTTAATTAAGATTCAAATATCATGGGACTGAGTCTGTTCATTGACATCTTTCATAAATTTTAGGGGAATTATAAAAATATGTTACTCTGGAACTCTTTCAACTATTTATCAGTGAGTCACAGCAATACTGCAATTTCCCATCTGTGAACAGGTTGGCTCTTTCCCAAGGACTCGTATTGGATCCCACTCCCTTGAAATTGAAATTTCATTGTGTCACTGGCAGAGAATGAACCCATGCACCTTAGCCTCTGAGCTTTGTTCTGAGAGGGTCTTATGATCTTTATATTCCTGACCTATTTTATGGCAAATTTGATGAACATTAATTGATTTAGAAGCTTGGGAAGGTGCATTGGAGTTGGGCAGATATGCAGAAAAAAAGAAATTCATCATTACTGACCATCTACCATGAACTTGATGTGAACATTCTAATTTTATAGATGAGGAAGCTGAGGTTCAAAGTAGATGAGACATTAGCCCAAATGACAAGCAAGCAGGTAATAGTACTAGACTTCAACCCAGATCCACCTAATTTCGAATTACCCTCTGTATCATGATGCATTGGAGTTGGTGGTTGAGAATAAAAGTGGTAGGAGGAGAATATTGCAGATGAAGATAATTAAGACATCCCAGGTGAATGTCTAGAGATGGCAAAAAGAAAGCAGTTCACAGATTGTTGACTGCAGTGGCAGATTCCTGGTGGAGATAGAGGTAGATTAAATGTCAGAGGCAGCCAGATTCTTGAACAATATAAAAACCAGCCTAGGGTTTATCTGACATTTTTTGAGGCCTTGGGGAGTCACTAGAAACAGGCATGGCCTGACCAAACAGCTGTTTAGATTAGAAGGATTAGACTGGAGACAGGAGTCAGAAGGATTGGCAATAGGAAAAGATTCTGGGTGACTTGGGCACGCATAGCTATGGGGCCCCTGTAATCTTAGGGAATGTTTCACAGCTGGCTTCATCATCTCACACAGGGACCCCTTTTCAAGTGCTCTCCCTCCTCATCTTCTCTGTGACAATCACAAGCTTGGGATTGTCAGTCCTCTAGGAGCTGAACTCTGCTATAGAGTATCACCTTTGATGGAAAGAAATTCACCTCTTATAATATATCCTATTTGAAGCTTCCAAATGTTGCCTTTTTTAATTTTTAAAAACAGAACTACTCCAAGGGGTAGTGAGCACTGGGAAGCTGAGACTGTGGTCTAAATTTCCCCTGAAAGTCTTAACCACTGGTGAGATTTTGTATATGTATCAATCATACCATTTCCATCCTTATTCTCTGTTCCTGTCACTCCAAGTGTGAGAAGAGATAGACGATTGAGATAAAGGAGAAGTTCCTAGGACTTTACTTTCTATTTCTCCTTTTTCTTCTCCATAGTAAAATTACCATGAAATTACTTATAAGAAGTTGCAGGTAATTTGGCTAAGGGACTCATGGATTTATCATGGGAAGAGTAAATTTTATTTTCTCCCCTGTATTTTTTAGGTATTGAGGCTATTTATATAACTCAGGCATGTCAATAACATAAGTAATGCTGGCACTGAAACATGTATTTTTGTCATGTATTGAATATCAAGTTTGAAGGTGAGTTAGTCAGATTTATTGGTGAGAAACTGAAGAGAGGAGAGTTTTACCCCTAAACCTTGAGGGATTCAATAATAATATAACTAGAAACCCAGTGCATAAAAATGGTGACAGGTTGACTTGCCATTTCTTTTGCCCTAGGCTAAACTTGGAGCCTCTCTTTTCTGACATAGTTGAAGTCATAAAACAAACTTACAACCTTGAGAAAACAGAGGAAGAAGTCCTTTGTACAAACATTAAACTTGTATTTCCACCCACCTAATGAAATAAAAAAAACCCTTAATTGGATGCCTTCAATGTGTAACCTACCATGCCAGAGGTGAACACTGAATTATTTTTCCTTAAGTTTAGGGACAGAGAATCTGCATAGTGTCACAATCACAGTCAGCAATGAAGCAGAGCTGCATGGTTGTTAAAATATCAAATTTCGTTTAACATTCTTCAGGCACACTCTTTACTCATTAGTTTCTCTGCAGTGTGCTACAATCAACTCACTGCATTCCCCAGTCCTTAAAGCAGAGGCCATTAGGTGTGTCAGAGAATAGGACACCCATGATTTCCTAAAAGGGCCACTTGTTCAGGAGACTACAACACCCATCAATTCCTAAAAGGGCAATTTGTTCAGGGAAGCAGGCCGTGGCTATCAGGGCATGGGGCTTTGCTGTCAGGCATGGATGAAGGCCAGATTCTGGGTGATTCTTAAACCAAAGCCTTAGAATGGTCTGGCAGCTAGGATTATCATGTCCTCCTCTTGATCCCATCACAGCTGGATCGAGTGGGTTAATAGAGTTTTGGGTGGGAATTATGAGAAATAGTGTATATCCAACAGAATGGAGTTGGTCAGTGAAAGCTTTGTGCACAGACCTGTTGGCATCTAGTTCTAATTGAGGGGTGGGTCTTGGTGGTCTCCTCTATATACATTTGCATCTTGGAATTCTGGGACCCAGGGCAGACTGGCCACATTAGGCCTAATGACCATAGGTGTTTAAGCTCCTTGGAAAATAGGAGGAACTTTGAGATTCTTGACCAAAGAGAGGAGATTGTGTCTGTATCAACCCCTCAGCAAGGAGAGGAAAGGCCTCCAGTGGGCAGATGACTCTCTGAGTTGTAGGAGGGACAAAGCTCAGATTCCCCACCTTAAGACACGCATTTTTCCTAGTCAATGAATGCTTTTAAGTACAATAAAGAGCGGTATCTTCCTGCCCAGGGCACTAGTAAAGTCCTACATAGAGGACTCCTCAGGGGCCTTAAAAGTTTGTAGTCACTTAAGGGTTGGACAATTCAAGGTTATTGGAAAGTATTGTATTTGCTTGGGATGGAGACTGGGGGACCCCCTCTAGTTTTGATAAAAAGCAAGCAACGCAGGGACTGCAGGAGAATTGGGCATGGCAGTAAAGAGTGAAAGCATTTGCCGAGAAATGGAACACTCCAGAAGCAGTGGCAAACAATCTAGGGAGGTACCAGGCATCACCGAGGAAGGGAGGGGCCTTGGGGGTTTAGAGTTACAATAACATAACCATGTGGGAGCTCAAAGCCAAATACCTCCATGTCCATCATCCTAGCTTTGACTATTGCCAAGGTCTGTGTAGCTGGAAAAAACAAATACTTGGTCAGATGTTGTCAACTTTTAAAATGTCATCATTTTCATCAATGTTTCGTGTTGTGCAAGGATTGGGAAGGTGAACACAAGCAAGGGATTGGTTTGGGTGGTATGCTAGTGCTAGGGGTCAGAGACAGAGGGGAGTTCAAGATTAGCTCTTGAGGTCAGAATTGTCCAGCTATTCGGAGAGATGACTTACACGTCTGCCACAGTTAAATGATATTAAACTTTGACATTCTCCGAAAGTTTGTCCGATGTGACAAATAGCACCAAGAGAACCTCCTCACTTTCCTCAAGTCAGTTGCTGAAAATGTCTACCTTAGTTACCTCCTCAGTTTTTGAGAAAGGGGAAGTCCAAATTTGGGCAAAACCAGCCTTCCTGCCTCATAGCTCCTGTGAACTGAGATCAGTCAAGAACAAGAATTGACCAAGTGGGAGGTATCTCTTTGTTGATATTTATACCATTACATATAATAATAGCACATTATTGATTTATTACTCTGTAATTAATTACACCCAAAGTTAGCAGCTTAAAACAACAATAAGCATTTATCTCTCACAGTTTCTGTAGATCAGGGATCTAAGAGTGGCTTAACTGGCTGTTTCTAGCTTCAGATCTCTGATGAGGTTGCAGCCATCTGAGGGCTTAACTGAGGCTGGAAGATTAGTTTCCCAGATGACACTCTCACATGGACGATGACCTGATGTTGGCTGTTGGTAGGAAGCATTGTTCCTTACCACACGGACACCTCCATAGAGCTACTTGTATGTCCTCATGACATGGTGTCTAGCTCCTCCAGAGCAACTGATTCAAGAGAGAGCAAGCCAGAAACTTCAATAATTTTTATGACCTAGTCCCGGAAGTTACTTTCTGTGATTTCTTTCATATCCTTTGGTCACATAGTCATCTCTATCCAATGTGATCGGGGACTATAGAAGGGTATAAACACCAAGAGGAGAGAGTCATTGGGGGCCATCTCGGAGGCTGGCTACCACAAAGAGCTACCATCTATTGAGAGCTTTCTATGAGAAAGGCACCTTCCAAGCTCTTTACATATGATAATCCTTCAAGGTTATGGTTCTCTTATTATCCTCATTTTAAAGATGAGGAAACAGAGACTTTGAGAGAGTAAATGACTTTCCCAAGGTTTTCCTGTGCCAAGCTTGCCCTTGATTTGTACCTCTAAAGGAATAAAATTCATACCACTCAGCACACAGGCATAGAGTACTTACTATACTATGAGACAGACACTGTGTTAGGATCTGGGAACCCAAGAACAGCAGGACCCAGGCCCTGAGACTGTGAAGGAATTACAGGCACAAAGATAGCACTGCTTTGAAGATATGGTGGAACTCAACCAAGGAAGCAATCAGTTCGTTGTGGGTAGGGATGATTCAAGGAAGCCTTCTGGTAGGTGTGATGCTTGAGGTAAGTGTTAAAAGAGATCAGGAACTTCCTCAGTTGTTAGTATATCACCACCTTCAGGCCTGGGGATAGGAGTGGGAGTTCAGTTGATTGCTGCAGAGAGTGATTGCCCCTAGCATTGGGCTTTGTTTGATAAAGCCATTTGGCACTTTATAATATGGTCTCCTGAGTGGGATCTGAAATCAGGAGACTCAGGTTTACACCTTGTTTTTTTCACTTAAACTCCACCCCCCATGAGACCTTTGGCAAATTTTTAATGCACATATTCCTTGGTTCTAGTTTCTGTTAAATGGGGAAAAGCAGTCTTTCCATACATCATAAAGGAGAGAGAGAGAGTATACACATTAAAAAGGCAGATGCTATTAAAAAAGTTCAAAGTTCTACTTTCAAAATGATTTGAGCTCCTTCTTTTGCACCCATATGTTACCTCTGCTACTCTCCCTCTCCCACTCTACAGACACTGAGGGCTGAATTGTCACCTCATTTTCACAATTTACATTTAGGGGAAGAAGAATGAACAGTTCCTGAGAATGTTTGGTATACAAAGCTACCTCTGAATAAGTTCAGAGATGCTCCAATTGTCCACCTGGAGGCATGTTGCTGAGAAAGGTGGGTGATGGGGACAAAGAGAAAGAAGTATAGCCTTGAGCCTTGACTCGGTTGGGTGCATGAAGAGGTTGCCTGTTGGATTTCCTGGTTGGGGCACATTCTGGGTTCAATCTCCAGTAGGAGGCGTGCGAAAAGCAAACGATTGATGTTTCGCTAGCACATCAATGTCTCTCTCTCTCCCTCCCTCTGTCTCCAAAAATCAATAAAAAAGACAAAGAAGTATCATATTTGTGATTAGGACACTGCGCTTTGTGCAGCTCTTTCAGGAAGAATGTCAAGCACACGACACTTTACGGTTTTCACTGTTGGCATGCACTTCATTCTTTGAGAAGCCAAGCTTCTTTCATGATGTGATCATCCTGTGGTTTATTATTATTATTGCACAAGCAAGTGAGCAATATTTTCCTGTGAAGGGCTCTTTCATGTATATGTAAACCACAGCCTGCAGTTCCCCTAAAAGAGGGAGGCATGTGGAATACCCTGAATGGGATGCTTATTGGTAGGTTTCTAGATAGAAGTCACCATTACCTTCCCATACATATTCTGGGCCCCATCATCGATGAGGTATTTCAGGTGAATAAAAAAATCCCCCAGGAATACTGATTATTCCATATATACATGAATCTGGTGGTATTATTCATATGATATTGATTTCTTTTAGAATAAAGTCACTTTCATGCATTTTGCTCTTTGTTTCTTCTCTTGCCTGGAGCCTTGAAAAGCTAGCCTCACACTCTCCTAGAGGGAACTTTGCACCTACACAAGAACATCATATTGATACAATGAAATGATGGTACACATTTCCAAGGACGTGGGCAAATCTGCTCCGATTCACATCAGTTCTGAAAACATTTTTCTCTCTTCTTTCCAAGGAGGCTCAACCAATTCTGGGGTGAAATCCGGTAACCCTGGATTGGGAAGTTAATATCACCTTGTTCTGTGGAAAGTGAAAGAGGAATTGAAGCAAAGAAGCTATAACCCTTCAGGTAGTTCCAGAATATCTACTTTCTTTTATCTCCATGAGTGGTCAAAGCCTCATTTCCTGGTGTCTTTTTTAAAATATGGGTTTAAATACTTCATTGTGGTTAGAAGAAGACATCTAAGTATCAAAACCCATCATATTCTTCAGGAGCAATTTAAAAAAAAAAATAACGTATAGTAAAATTAAATGTTTTTTAGTGTAGTTTTGTGAGTTTTAATGCATGTATAGATTCATGAAACCACCACCACAATCTGGATACGTAACAGTTTCATCATCCCCAAAACCTCTCCTGTTGTCCCTTTGTAGTCACACTCGCCCCCATTCCGACCCCTTATAGCCACTACCCTGTTCTCACTACAGTTTTTACTTTTCCAGAAAGTCATGTAAATGGAATCAGATAATATGTAACTTTTTAAAATTGTCTTCTTTCCCTCAGCATTCTCATACCTCTGAGATTCATTCATATTGTTGCATTTATCAATAGCTTATTCTCTTTTATGGCTGAGTAGGATTCTATGGTCCTATTACACATTTAACTTTGCATTCTTGAGTATAGCATAGATACCACGAGTCCCAGGGGAAAAAAATGGCACTTGGGTAACCAAGTGAAGAAGCAGATAAGGTTGATTCTTTAAATTCTATGGTTACTTGTCATAATCATGTTGGGTGATCAAAAGATGAAAAGAAATAGGCAGTTTTTATTCCCAGAGGTCCAAGTACCTATGCTTCCAAAAGTCACCTGTAACCCATATTTTGCAGGTTGCTAACACATTTTATCTTCAAGTTGCTCAGTGTGTTTTACTGGCACTGTCTAACACAGTGGTTTACACGGGGATGACAATGTCCCCTCTGGAGACATCTGATGATGTCTGGAAACATTTTTGGTGCCACACTGGGGGAGTGATACTGGCATCTAGTGGGTGGAAGCCAGGGATGCTATTAAACACCCTACAGTGCACTGGACAGCCCCACAACAACTAATTATCTGGTCCTAAATGTCAAGAGTGTAAGGTCAAACCTTGATCTAATGTATTCCAGAACTGAGCCAAAGACATCAGTAGAAAAGGGACAAGTTTTTTGTAAAAAATCATTAGTTTCCTCCAAATTTTAAATGACAACCAAGGGAGTGAGAGTCATAAAGATGAGGAAAGTGATTTTTCAAACCTCATTGGTCATCCACCTCTGACCAAGGCCTGGTCCACTCTCTGCCTGTAGGGCCCTTCACTCAACTCTTTACGTGGAGAATTCATCCTTAGAGGCCACCAATTCCTTGCCTAGGTATTCTTCCTTCTGGCTCCCACAACACCTGGCACTTACCTGTAATGAGACATTCTTCATAGTCCTTTGATTATTGCTCTCCCATCATTATGGTGTCATCAGCAGAGTCCAATGCCTGGCACAAGTTGGTGCTCAATTATAGTTGAATTTAAAAAAAACCTTTTCCATATACATGTAGGTGTTCATTCATCTATGTGTTCAATCATTTAGTAAATATTTACCAAGTCCCTACGTGCCCAGCAAATTTCTGAGTGCTAAAGATACAGGAATGAGCAAAGAGGCGAAGTACCTGTGCTCATAGGACTTCTTTCTAGAACAGGGTCAGAGAGGTCTTTCTGTAAAAGGCCAGATAATAAATATTTTTGTCTTTGTTGACCACACAGTCTCTATTGCAACTACCCAACTCTTTAGCTGCCATGTAAAAACAGCCAAAGACAATATGTACCCCAATAAAACTTGATTTACAAAACAGGCAGCAAGCATGATTTGTCCCTCGAACTGTAGTTTGCCAACCCTTGTTCTAGAGAAGACAAGTAATACATAAATGTGAAATTCAAGTATTAAGTACTCTTTGTTTAAAAAATGAAAGGCTAGAGAGGAGGGGAGGTGCAATTTAGATCAGATGGTCAGGGAAGGACTCTGTGAGGAGATGGCATTTGATGGGATATCTGCGTGAGTGAGGGAGCAAACCAGAGGGCAGCCAGGGCCAAGGCTGAAGCAGGAATGTGCTTGGGGTCTTCAGGAAAAGGTGACAAGGCTTGTGTAGCAGGAATAGTGCAAGTAGGGGAAGGGTATGAGAGCTAAGGTTGGAGGTCACTGGGGTCAGATTACATTACTCTGTGAACTTGGGAGTCCATTCTTTATGCAACAGGAAGCCCTTGGAGGTTTTGAGGGAATGACATGTTCTGAGTTTCTACCATTGAGCAGAAGAGGTTGGGTGACTTCGCAGCCCCCACTGGTCCACATAGTGGTTGGGTTTGAGTGAATTAGGAAAAAGTGCTTCCTTTAGAAGGAAGCAGCCTTGATTTTAGCCTCTTCCAAATGTCCCTGGCTGGTGTACAGCCAGCCCACGGAGCTGTACATCATAGTCTCTAGTGCTGCCGGGGTTACTTAAGAAACTCTCATTCAAATGGTATTCTTGAGACTTTCTAGGATTTTGACATGTTGGTATGCAAATTATTGTCACTAAGGCCGTGGTTTCTGGGGCTCCAGCTCAGTTGTTCAAATAAGAGGGTGCCGAATCCTTCTTTTCCCCTGAAAGGAGTTGCAGCCAATTCCTGATACCTATCACCACTGGGACAAGCACTTCTTCATTTTGAGGTGATTCAGGGCAGTATAGATGAAGACATATAACAGGAAGTACGTAGCAAAGGTACCTCTCTAAGTTAGGAAACCGTGTAAAAGGAACCTTGTGGTGATAATGATGGTTTTCTTTTCCTAGTCTTGGTGAACTACAGGTGCCAGGAAAGCCCTGTCACACATTTGTACGCAGGTCAAATTTCTCAAAAAACTGAGCCACAACAGCCTAGTAACTGCAGGCAACATAAATGCTTGAGCTTCGCTGCTGGGCTGCTGTCATTGTCAGGCAAATTTCCGTAGCAACTTGATGTGGTTCTATTGGATCTGAATGGAACAAGTCCAGTCGTGGACTCACAATTTGTTAGTTGGTCTTCCCCTTTTCTTATTACTTGGACAGGAAATCTAATAGACAAGGTGAAGAAATGAAAGGCATTTTCATCATCATCGTTCAATACCAATGATAGGTGACTCCTGGGCTTCCAAAATAATTCCAAACCAGGGATTTTCAACCAGTGATCTGCAAGAATTTTTAAAACATGCAGTACCTGGCTATTTAGTCAGGGGCACTGACCTCTTTTCCCTTAGGTTGTCATATTAAAAAAAATGGCAACAGCCAACACAACAACAGCTGTCCAGGGTGAATGAATCAAAATTACACCTATTTTTTGTAAGATCAACAAAAAATATATACTTCTTGGTGTGCCACAGAATTTTAGTAATGCTATTATGTCATGAGATGAAAAAAAAGGTTGAAAATCACTGCTCTAGACAAACTCATCATGGACCAATATGTTTTACTTTCCTATGAACTTTTGGAGGTTTTGATACCAGGGATGAAGCAGTGCTTTCCAAACAGAGTGGATTTTACCTAAAAGTGTTGTCAACTGAGTTATGATGAGAAACTGTGGTTCATTCTTTTCCCATTGTTGTCTTAACTAGGCGTGCAATTTTCCCTAACCTCACATGCAAACAATCTTTGACTTTTTGCTCCAAAGTCTGACTAAGGATCATATAGCATCTACTAAAGCATTTTCTAAGAATGAGAAAATGAGATCAACTTAAACATAAATATTCCTGTGCTGGTTGCTACAGACAAACACAATTTGGTTGCCTCAATTTAAAACAATAAAGATGAAAGTGATGAGATAATATCATTATTTTGTGATAATTAGCATCTTCCAAGCTCTCATTGAGGATGAGAGATGTAATCCCATCATTGGGCTTTACACCTAGATCTGAAGTTCATAGTTGATAGGAGATATCTGAATATCAGGTCTGAAAATATTGAACTGGCAAACAGGTGTTATTTTTCATCTGTCCTCTCTGTTTTCTAGGCAAAATAGGTACTTGCTAAGTATTCTTTGTTGAACAAACAGGGAAAGTGGAAATATACCTTGGGTTGCAGTAAAAGAGAGTTTTTGTTGGTTAATCTCGCCATGCCATACATGGAGAAACTTAACTCATGTCATGATGCTGGGCCTGGAGATCTATTTGGGGAGTAAATGGGCAGCTCCAAGCTGCCTTCTTATCAGCTACAGAATATAGCCCAAGGGCAGGTGATGAAGAAAATGGGCTTTCAGGCTTGTTGCTTGCTTTTCTCCACTTGGCTTATTCAGACCTTCTCCTTGGAAACAAGATTTTATGCTAGGGGAAACAGGACTGAAAGCAAACCTCCATTCTCCCAAGTTCCAGTAAAGCAGCCTCCACTCTTACTCAGTGAGTGAGAGAGTGAGAACACAGGAAGCCAAACTCCGTCACCAAAGAGCCCAAAAAGGGGACCTAAAAGATTTTTTTTCAAAGGGAGAACATTAACAAAATGATGGGGAAGACACAAAATAGAAGAACAGAGAAAGAAGAAAGAGGAAGTAGAATTCACCAAGGGAAAAAAAACATAAGACATTAATTTATTGAAATGTAAACAGAAGGCAATTACACCCAACCTACTCTAGTCCATCATGCTTGCCAAAATTATAACTCAGACACGGGACTCACATCACCTATCTGTCTCAGAATTTTCAAAACAGAGGCAGGAGATTTGCCGGTTAGCAGCAGCAATGGTGTGCTGGCTATCTGTTTCCTCCTCTGTATCTATTCAGGTGTCCTGCACATGAAAGGATTTCAACAGAGTGAAATAATCAATCATTTATGTCAGCCTGGCTGGGTGTGGCTCAGTGGTTGAGCGTCAACCTATGAACCAGGAGTCACGGTTCGATTCCTGGTCAGGGCACATGCCCAGGTTGCGGGCTCAATCCCCATGGGGCAGCTGTGGGCAAACTACGGCCCGTGGGCCTGATCCAGCCCGTTCAGCTGTTCTATCCGGCCCGCGGAGCAGAAAGAGCGGAGGGTTCTCTTGCTCTCCCCTCTGCTCCTTTACTTTGAATTTATATTAGTTCACACAAACACTCCATCCATGCTTTTGTTCCCGCCCTCCGGTCCAGTTTAAGAACCCATTGTTGCCCTCGAGTCAAAAAGTTTGCCCACCCCTGCCATGGGGGCATGCAGGAGGCAGCTGATCAATGATTCGCTCTCATCATTGATGCTTCTCTCTTTCCCTCTCCCTTCCTCTCTGAAATCAATAATAAAAAATAATAATAATTTATGTCATGTCTATACTGACAAAGTGAAATTGCCAGGAGAAAGAGATTAAAAAAAAAAAAAAAAGATCCAAATAGTCCACATGAATAAAAGGATTTATTGCACTTTTGGGCCAGACCCATGGTCCACTGAGCTCCCTACTCTGACTCTAGGCGAGTAACAAAGGCTGTGGAAGGCCAGGGGTGTAGGAATCCAGAGCCACCATTCAGTCCAACTGGTGCCCTGGTGAACTGCTCATTTCCCCACTTCAGCAAGACAGATCCTGTGTGAGTGAGCTGCCTGCTACTGACTCTTTTACTTGCAATGTAGGCATCATGTTATAGGTGAGATCACCTCCTCCATGCAGTGTAGTAGAACATGACCTTCATATGACGCCCCCCTCCACCTCTAACAGCTTAATGGGATGAAAGCCTGTTAACCTGTTGGGGAAACAGACTTACTTAGTTCTGGCCACTCAACTCCAGACTCCTAGAAGAATGTGACCATATAGCCACTAGCCAGGAATTTGGGGAAGTTCATGGTTTCTTTGTTTGTTTGTTTTTTTGTTTTCATTTAAGTGAGACAAATCACAGAAAATATGAGGGGAATAGCATCCACTATAGGATTTTCCCCCAGACCTTTTTTTCTCTTTTTAGTAGCTTTATATCTGAGCTGCTGTGCCCAAGACATACCACTCAATGGGCCACATTTAGAGTAATTAATAGTCTGTTTTTCACCCTCATTCGTTGTAGGAAGTCCACTCACACAGAATCTCCTCCAGGCATTTTTGGTGATTCTGAAGAGGTATCTCTTGAATTCTGTGAGCAAGTTGCCTTGAGCAAGGGCATCTGCCATTGTCCTCCTCCAGGGTTTGGGTCTTACCAGAGACGTCATTCACCAGAATCCCAACCCAAACCCTTTACAATAATTAGTAGCTTGTGAAGCATCAATGGACATTAAACATGTGTGATCATGGGAACATGATCACTGACCTATTCCTAGAAATGGGCCTCGATACAAACACCAGGACACTGGACTCCCCTCGCTTAAGTGGAGTAAGTTCCAAAACTGAGGACCTTCCTGATGATGGCAGCAACAGTCAGGCTGCTGTCGTTTGATGAATTTGAGTGGGATGGAAAAACAACACAAGTAAGGAAAAGCCCAATTCCTTTTCACTTCTCTCGCATGCCAACGTGATTTTAGAAAATAAAGACAACCCGTTCATTGTGGGATTTTCTTCTTACTTTAGGAGGAAACTTCCTCAGGTGAGAGCAGGGACCTCCTGTTTCTTCCGTAAGGACCTGCACTGGATGTCTTTTCGTGAAACAGGTAGCTGCGCACACACACTTGCCCTGGTATACTGTCTGCAGAGGACCATCCTCACTGCTTTCTCGCTTCCAGAAACATCCTTTCAAAACTGGATAATCCTTCATCCGGATGAAGGAAATATTCTGTATCTTCCTTAAAGTCCTCCTACAGCTGCCTTCCCCATGGACCTCTGTTCTCTTTGAAATCCAGAAATGGAAGATGCTTTTGAAAACTAGCACCTTTTAAAAATAGTGACTCTGGGTGCCCTCTGCTGGGTACTCTAAGTTCTTCAGCTGTATACTAGTGACAGCAAAGCAGGAAGCCGGGCAAGAATTATTGAAAACAAACAAACAAACATATACACACATTTATGTATGTGCATGTGTGTGTGTAGCATACATATACGTGTATATTATGTGTATGTGTACATGTATATTTTAACCTTTTTTGCTCAGGGTCCCTTTGAGGAAAGGAATCGGGGAAGATGAGGGAGGTAACATCACTGATCCTGCAATGCATTTCCCAGGCAGCCTGCAGATGAGAGACCTAGCTGCCCTGAAGCCCTCTGGCCGACTCAGGGACTCCCGGGCATTTTCCTCTGGAGCCTGATTAAATGGGGCCTCCTCTCCCGAAGCAGCCAGCCTGGGAGAGTTCAAGCTGTACCACCGTGATTAGCAGCCAAGCTTGGGGTTCTTTATTTCCCTCTGGGCCTCCCTTCCCCAGCCCTAGCTTTAATCCCTGTGGCAATGCTGCCTCTGAGACCCTTGAGGTCAGAGCTCTCAGAAGAAGGGTCGCCGAGCAAAACTGGCAAGTAGGCGGGGTGTGCAATGCAGCACCATTTTCATCTTTCATTAACAGCGTGGACATTTCACCTGGATCCCTTGTGCTCTGCCCCTACACTGCTTCCTCCCCAATCACTTCCGACTCAGATTAGCTCAGTGCTTGGAAATAGTGGGGACAATGCTAGAGTCAGACCTGGAGGAGAGTAAGTGGGGCCGGTATGTTAATGCACTAGCAGCCCACGCCCCCTTCTCAGACATTCCATTTTTCTGGACTTGACTCTGTCGTATGTAAAACTGAGATAAAAAGAATGACCAGTTTATGAAAAACGTGTGAAGTACTTAAAAGCATATCATGGCAGACTATTCCTTTTAACTAAAGTCTGCCGTTAATTCATTCACTCTTACAACAAATTCTAAGGCCCCATGATATGTATAATATGCTCCATTGCCACTTTGGGATCATTTAAAACAAATGTAGACTACTGTGGCCTTCAGGAGACACTATATATACTTAGAGAGAAAACTTCTGTGACAACACCAGGCAATGGACTTTACGTGTCAAAATCAGTGCCATACACAATTGGTTCTGTGGAAGACGAGGAAAGGTCCTCCGCTATCTTTGCCACAAGGTGACATGAGTATTGCCCAGGACTTATTACTTATCCCAATTGTGATCATGTGGTCATTGGCCCACTTACCTGTTTCATCTGTGCTCCTCTTGCAGAATGCAAGCTCCATAAGAACAGAGCATTTTTTTAATCCCATTGTTTTGACTCCATGTTAGCAAATAAAAATGATTTCAATCAGAATTACAATATCAATTTTTGTTCATTTATATTTTTAAAGTAATGCCATTAAAGCCAACTTAATTCCTTGATCCATTTTCAATGCAATACATTCAAGCCATTTCCTTTAAATTTATTTTGTTTGTTTCATTTTTCTGAAATATTTCCATAGAAATCAATTCACAATTATTTGGTTCACCACGTATTTTTTATGCATAATGCATATCAAATTTGACTGATCACAGCTTCTGCCACTGTGATTTTTTAAATGGATATTTTATGTACTGAGTTTAATTTTCTCAAACCTGTAGATTTAGAAATGTTATAAGTTTGAATCTTGGGTTTTTCAAGCCCTGTGCTATTTGCCTTTATTTATGCGTGTGTGTGTGTGTGTGTGTGTGTGTGTGTGTGTGTGTATGATGGGGCCCTGGCTGAGGTCCTACCATCAATGGCCAGAAATATTAAGTGAGGAAGTCTCCAGTTCCAGCCCTCATCTGACTACAACCACGGTATCCTTTGTAAGGACTGTCTGGTGGAGCCCAGCCAACTCCAAGGAGAATGAGAAATGATAAAATGACTGGTGTTGTTTTAAGCCACTAACTGCTGGAGTGCTTTTGACACAGCAGCAGATAACCAACACTGTCCTGACATGACCTAATTAAAGAGATAGCCTTTTGTCTCTTTCTCATACTGTGTGTACACCAGGACAAGTTTTGGATTCTGGAGCAATAGATATTTACAGTAAGTGAAAACAATCTACAGAGGCACATACAGAGGGAATAAGATGCCCTCTCCAGTGAAATAGTCTCATTTACAGAATAAGAACATGCTTCAGGCAAATTGCTGAAGAGTAAGTAGGTGCTTTAGGCAAGTTCTTGAATGCAAAGAAAAACCACTTTTCAAAGAAATCAAAGAACAAAATGCTCACTGTAAACTGAACATGCTTTTTCTTTTACTTTTTTTTTTAGCCTTCAGAATCATCTATTATTTTGGAGTGAATGTTATACACATTGGTTACCTCTGTGCTAAGCTGCCCCCTCAGTAAGGCTTCTGGCGACAGGTCAAATAGCCCAGTTCTTACAGTGGGCAGAGCCCTAGCTGCCGGCTGCTCAGAGCAGCCGGGCTGGGTAGGTCACTGCTGCTATTCATTGCTCACAAAATTCCTTTTTGCTGTTTTTTTTTTTTTTTTTTTTTTTTTTTTTGCTAATGAATGGTTGTTAGCTCTAACAACCAGGGTCACACCACCCAGGGCCATTTGAATGTTCTTTGTGCATGTTGGAGAAGGTAAATGATAAGTTGGGGGACAGGAAGCATACCCTGTTATTCCCTAAGACTTTGAAGGTAGAGAAGTCCAAATGTGTGTGTGTGTGTGTTTTGCCAAACACAAGACACACAAGATGCAATTAAGAGTCTGTGAACGCCCTGGACGGTTTGGCTCAGTGAATAGAACACTGGCTTGCGGATCGAAGGGTCCCGGGTTTGATTCTGGTCAAGGGCACGTACCTCAGTTGTAGACTCCTCCCCGCCAAGGCCCCTGCAGGAGGCAATCAATCAATGTGTTTCTCTCACATCGATATTTCTCTCTTTCCCTGTCTCTTCCACTCTCTCTAAAAATCTATGGAAAAATATCCTCAGGTAAGGATAAAAACAAAAGATTCTGTGAAGGCAGAGAATTTTCTTTAAAGGGGACTACCAATGTTTCACAGAGCATAAGCAAAGAAATTCTTTTGGTATTTCTGAGCAGGAGGAATAATTAATTTGTTTATATAATTCTTCAACTAGGTGCAAACATTGGCAATACTACCAACAGTAACATACTGTCCACATAGCATTTACTTTGTACCAGGCGCTGTCCTACAACGTTGTCTCATTCCATCTTCACGGCAAGCCTGGGAGGTGGGCACTATGTTATCCCTGGTCTAACAAGGAAGCTGAGGTGAGCCCACGCCACACAGTGAGCTGTGGAGCCCTTAATGTTCCGTCTCTGAAGAGATTCTCCCTTTTCTTCTCTGAAGAGACACAATGTGGTACAAGGGGAAGGGTCCGAGACTAGGCATCTGGATTTGAACTTCAGCTCCACCGCAAACTATCCCAATTTGGCAAGTCATTTCCTCAACCTGAAAGATGAGGGGGTTAAATTAGGAGACTCAGAAGATTCCTCCTTCTCTAAAATGTCTGATCCTGTGAACAATTCTTGCCTCAGAATATCGATAAAGTTCAAGTCAGCACCGAAGAGACTGCAGCCCTCGAAGGTCGCGGCTGAGGCTCGAACATCACCTGGGCCTTCGGAACACCAGGCCCAACCCGCCAGGTGCTGCGTTTCAGACAGTAAGTAACGGGTCAGTGTGAGGAAGTGCTGACCTGCTGTTGTGACACATTAATTTTTTTACCAAAAATAAAAATCCATGACCAGAGAAAAGAGAAACCCATTAACAAACAAGATGAACTATAGGAACAAATACAGTATTTATGACCCACACAGAAAAGTAAGCAATCCAGAGAGCGTTATGTGGTTTTCACTGGTACTTACTCTGAAAAGCACGTGGCTTGCCCATGACCAAAGCGGTAATCATTTGAATTTTGGCTGACTGACTAGTTCCGAGAGCTAAATCCTGGCTTTGTTTGTGCTGCTGAGAAAAAATACACCAACATAATCCTAAGAAGTTTTTGGAACCGTTTTTATTTTTCTTAATTTTTGAGAAAATTAGACCCTATTGAAACTTGAATGAAAAATTCAAATCAATCCACGATTCCTACAGGCACTCTTATTTTACAGATCGAAAATGAGGGCCCAAGTACCTTGTTTGGGGTCACAGGTAAATGATGACAGAAACAGTGAGAAAATCCTGGGCTACTTCCCAGCATGGTGGCCTAGGGGTTCAGAACATCTGAATTCAGCAAGTAACCATCTTCTGAAAGTTAGTCGGAACTGACTGTGAAATTCCTTCCACTTTTGCTTATTGGGTGCACTGGTACTGGAAGCTGGACTGGAGACTGTGACCATATTCCTTCAAGGATCCTCAGCAGTTGACCAGAACACGCCTCTTTCTGAGGGAGCTCAGCTTTCTGACCCGTGTATCTAGACCTCAAATGGATTAACTTCCCAGGTCAGCAAGCCAGCACTCAATGAACACGGACATTAAGGAGGCCAGATGCTAGTGCAGAGTCCACTGGAGTTCGGTGCCTGATTTCTTAGGACGCCAATAACTCACTACAAGCAAGTCCCCTCCAACTCAGACCCACCCCACAGGGGGTTGGACTGAAGGTCACTCAGCCCACAAGGACTGGCTGAGTGGCTGGAAGGCCCGGCGGCTGACTGTCCTCTTGTTTATTAGTACCATGTGGGACTTCAGGTGTTTGGGGGTGTGGCAGAGCAGAGCATCCAAAGTGTGAGCGGTGACCTGGCCATTTATGTGCAGTTTCCCATAGAGCTCATCAAATGTGGCCAGAAGATCAGGCACATCCTTCACTTTTCCCCTCACTTTAGCCAGCTGAAAAAACACAAAAAAGCAAATTATCACACATATGCAAGAGTCTTCCCTTGTTCTTTCTATCCTCCAAGAAGCTGAGACAGAAATGTAAGTGTGTACCTAAAGAGATAAAAAACAGGGTACTGGGGCACACAGAGGTATGACTAGCTTCAGGGTCTCCACAAGCTACACACCAAATTCAGAATTGGTGCTTGAAAATCATGCCCAATGTCTTTTAAAAGGGGGGGGGGGAGGGTTAAATGGCACAAATGGGACAAGTTTATCCAATTTAATGACCAGAGCAGGAAGCAGGGCCAAATTACATAGGGCTTTATAGTGCATGGTACGTTTGTTTTTGGTGTGTGTGTTTTTTCAGAGATTGTTTTTAAAAGACACGTTTTGTGTTAGGTTAGGAACACTTTCCATTCTGGCATTTTTCAGAGTGTGTTTGAGGTGAGAATGAAGACACCTTCAGTCCTGGGAGACAGACTGAATGTGCAGATTCTCACAAGAACAGGTGAGGCTATGTCCCTGTTATTCAGTGTCCTGCTGGCCAAGCTTAACGTTTGGTAATGGCGGAAAACAAGTTTGAGGGACTTCTGATCCCCAGAGTACATGCAGCTCTACAGGCCGCTTGCTTTCCCTTTGCACCCTCTTCCCTCTGGCCCGGTTTTCCTCCTCCCACTTCCTGCAATCATCACTTGAATGTTGGCTTTGGTGTTGCCCATGGTAAGTTCTTTGGAATTTATTCTAAAAGCCATCAGAGGGTCCAAACTGGGACATGATCTGATTTCGGTTTATAATAAAGCTGTGTGGAGAACTGGCGGGTACGAAAATGTGGAGACTGCCCTGACCAGTTTGGCTCAGTGGATAGAGCATCGGCCTGCGGACTCAAGGGTCCCAGGTTCGATTCCAGTCAAGGGCATGTACCTTGGTTGCGTACCCAGTGGGGATGTGCAGGAGGCAGCTGATCGACGTTTCTCTCTTATCGATATTTCTAACTCTCTATTCCTCTCCTTCCTCTCTGTAAAAAATCAATTAAAAAAAAAAAAAAAGAATGTGGAGACTGATCTGGAGTTCCCCACATTAGCCCAGATGAGAGGATGATGTACTGGGAAATGTATGGCAGAGATGGAGAAGTAGATGTATGTGAGATATATTTTAGATTTAAACTTTTAAGGATTTATTGTTGAGGGGGTGAAGGAAAGGGAGGAATCAAAGACATCTGCCCAACTTGGGCTCTATAACTTGGTGATGGGTGATGTCATTAGCTGAAATGGGACGATGGGAGGACAGATCTGCAGAGGGAAAATCGAGAGTCCTGTTTCGGGCATGACTGAGATGCCTCAAAACATGTAGGTGGAAATGTCAAGAGGCTGTTGGATATGTAAGAATGAAGCATGGAGGATAGGTCTAGACCAGAGGTATAAATATTAGAGTCATAAGTATATGAATGATATTTAATTCTACAAAAATGGGTGAGCTCTAAATTAGAATGTGAAGCTACTTTCTGAACAAATTAACATTTTATTTAGTTCAATACTTATTAACAATATAACCTAACAACATTTCTTGATGAAATTTAATTGTAATCAAGGTCCCTAACATACTAGTATCCTTTGGTCATTTTCTAAATATATTATAACCCTGCACATCTTCCTTCCAACAAGGTCTCCCCACTGAACTGTCAGATAAAAAGTTTAATCACTTCTTAATGTTCTTAAAAAGAATAGTTTGTTCAGTCCTCATGTTCAAGGTGAAGTAACTTAATGTGTAGCACATGTCTTCCAAAAGAAGCAAAGCAAATGTGCCAAGCAGGAGGTAACTTTGCTCTAATTGCTTACATAACATCAGTTCCCATACATCACTATAAAAGTACTAAATGGTGTCATTAGGATCACTCTACAATTTAAGCAGAAAAGACATTATACTATACTAGGAGCCCAGTGCGCGATGCGAAATTGCACGGCACCGCCCACCCTCGAATCGCTGGTCCAACCCTGCCTCACTCCCCGGGCCCCACAGCAGCCGTAGCTGCCGCCGGTCTGGCCCTGCCTCCCTCTCTAGCCCTTGAAGCAGCTGCAGCCACTGCTGATCAGGCCCTCCCCAGCGCAGGTGCGCGGAGGCCCCTGCAGCCCTGCCCCTAAATTAAAAAAGGTGGAGGATGGCCCTCAGACTCCTGTTCAGGATCTAGTGAATATGGCATTTAATGTTTGTTTTTTTTAAATATATTTTATTGATTTTTTACAGAGGGAGAGGGATAGAGAGTTAGAAACATCGATAAGAGAGAAACATCGATCAGCTGCCTCCTGCACACCCCCTACTGGGGATGTGCCCGCAACCAAGGTACATGCCCTTGACCGGAATCGAACCCGGGACCCTTTAGTCCGCAGGCCGACGCTCTATCTACTGAGCCAAACCGGTCAGGGCGCATTTAATGTTTTTAATGCCCGTGAGGAGCAGGCAGAATCGGATCGGGAGGCCCACCTTCGACAAAAGGTGACTCTGCAAACTCAAGCCTTGGTAGCAGCCCTGAGGCCCACGGCAGCCATGCATGGTCCAAAGGGGACTGTGCATGGTGGGGATGCTGTGCACAGCCTCTTCCTATCCAGTTGACCCGTTATGGCAGGCGTCCTCAAACTACGGCCCGCGGGCCACATGCGGCCCGCTGAAGACATTTATCTGGCCCGCCGGGTGCCGCTGCCTGTCCTGCTTAGCAGCCAACTCATCCCGGGCCCGCAGTGCGCATAGGAATTCATTCATAGTTTGTTTTTTTAAACTATAGTCCGGCCCTCCAATGGTCTGAGGGACAGTGAACTGGCCCCGTTTAAAAAGTTTGAGGACCCCTGCATTATGGCGTCCCAGTTAATTAGCATATTTCTCTATTTTATATATATAGTTTGTTAATTTAGTTTTAAAGAAAGAAATCAATGAATTGAGTGGTTTCAGTCCTAGTATTGGAGGAAAATCAACAATTCTCTTCAACATTCCTCCAGTGGCGTAACACCACCTATCTCCACACATAAGATATCCTATATAATAAAAGGGTAATATGTAAATTGACCAAATGGTGGAAGGACCGGTTGCTATGATGTGCACTGACCACCAGGGGACAGATGCTCAACGCAGGAGCTGCCCCCTGGTAGTCAGTGCACTCCCACAGGGGGAGCGCTGCTCAGCCAGAAGCCGGGCTGAAGGTTGGCGAGTGCAGTGGTGGCGGGAGCCTCTCCTGCCTCCGCGGCAGCGCTAAGGATGTCCAATTTCCCGCAGGGAGCAGGCCTAAGCCATCAGTTGGACATCTCCCGAGGGCTCCCAGACTGCGAACTGAGGGACACCCCCCTCCCTGAGTGCACCAACATCATGCACTGGGCATCTAGTTGTTAATAACTGTTGGTACAAACACTAAATAGAGCATTTGTAAAATGCAGAGTTCTACAATAGGAGACTCCACATGCAACCTCACAAACATATTTACAGCTAGCTCAAAAGCCACCTAGATTATATGGATCGATTCATTTCACAACAAGCAGTTCCCTGAGTGCCTCCCAATAACCAGGGAATGCACTGAACTAGAGGGCGAGCTTTCTAAGTCAGTCAGTCTTACAAGCTTTGGAGGAAAATTTTTCAGAAAAAAACTATCAGTATTTTTCAATGTGGAGTTTGTTTGGATGCTTCAGTCATATGATTGAACAACATGTTGATGGACCAGATCTAAGGTATGACTGGTTAACATGTGTCAGTACTGCACACACATGTACACGATTGTGTGCTTGAAAACCAACGCCCCAACTTTTCTAACATATTCCAAAAGGATCTGGGTGGGTCACTACCTACACAGAGCTAAGACCACAAACAGAAAGAAGCTTTAAATTTAATCATATCCTCCAGTGGCATAACACCACCTATCTAACAGCGGAAGAAGCCTTTGGGTGGAAGTGAGGAGATGGGACAGGACTGAGACGCAGTGGTATGGCAGAAGGGAAAGCAGCCACCTGCCCTCTATTGCCAGTCCCACCCTCTCAGACACCAGCCTGGACGAGCTCTATAAAAGGCCAGGGAAGAAGTGAGAAAAGGGAGGGAGGACCAACTGGAGGCCTCTTCGTGTACCAGCATCATCACTAACAGTATGATCATTGCCAACAATTTACACTTTCTTTACAGTTCTTTTTTCCTATAGGCTCTATACTCCAAGCAATACACAAATTATTAAATTTCAAATGACTTATAATAATTCCTCTTTGTGTGCCTAAGCCATCAATGTGCACATGGGTTCATTTGTTTCATTTTGCTTTCAATTTTTAGAAATTGCTTCTTTCTCATTTTTATTTGTGTTTTAGAAATTTACAAGGCATTTATTTAGTTCCATTTGTTTATTTATTCAGGAGTTAAAACAACAGTTCTAATGATAGGACTTTATTATGGTTTAATATCTGGAGGTTAAGTCTTCCCACCTAACCACGTGGTATGTTTCATTTGTTTCAATAGAGGAATTTTTTTAAGATGAGAGATACTATAGCCCAGTGGTTCTCAACCTTCCTAATGCCGCGACCCTTTAATACAGTTCCTCATGTTGTGGTGACCCCCAACCATAAAATTATTTTCGTTGCTACTTCATAACTGTAATTTTGCTACTGTTATGAATCGTAATGTAAATATCTGTGTTTTCCGATGGTCTTAGGCGACACTGCTAGCGGTTCTCAACCTGTGGGTTGCGAATGTTGAAGAGAATTGTCGCGACCCACAGGTTGGAAACCGCTAGCAGTGTCGCCTAAGACCATCGGAAAACACAGATATTTACATTACGATTCATAACAGTAGCAAAATTACAGTTATGAAGTAGCAACGAAAATAATTTTATGGTTGGGGGTCACCACCACGTGAGGAACTGTATTAAAGGGTCCCGGCATTAGAAAGGTTGAGAACCACTGCAGCCCATTGTTTGCTGATGGGGATGATCCACAGAGAAAGGGATATTAATGATGCCCAACTTCTGGACTGGTGCCCTGGAGTGGGTCAGAGGAGATGAGCTCCAGGACACAACTGGGAGCAGCTGCCATGGCTTCGGGAGGGGAGGCTGAGCAGACAGGGAGAGCACAGGAAGGCTGTCGATGGGCAGCACTTCTCTGATTGCTTCTGTCTCCTCCATGAGGCAGGAAGCAAGCTCATCAACTAAGAATGAAGCGTGGGGAGAAGGTATTGGAGGCTTGAGAAGAGAGGAATAAGAGGACTGAGACCCATTGAAAACAGTGTTTGGGAAGAATAATGTAAAGGGGAAAAGTTTTCCTAGCCGTTTTAGAGGATATATTCTACTTGAAGGAAAAAAATCTTTGTACCCACAGAGAGAAGTCTGACAACAGGAACAACAGAGAGGTTGCCCTGTGTGACCATCTCTCTAAGGAGGTGGCCTTCTTTGGGCTTTGTTTTTTAAAGATTTTTTTTATTGATTTTTCTAGAAAGAGAGGAAGGGAGAAGGAAAGAGAGAGAGAGAAACATCAAGAGAGAAATATCGATGTGAGATCAAAACATTGATTGGCTGCCTTTTGCACACACCCCACTGGGGATCAAGCCCCGCAACCCAAGTATATGCCCTGACTGGGAATCCAACTGGCAACCCTTCAGTGCACAGGACAACACCCAACCAACTGAGCCACACCAGCCAGGGCAAGGAGGGGCCTTTTTAAAGTGTGCCCTTTACCTTTTAATGATTTCTGCAGCAACCACATACTCACCACTTCTTCTGAGAACTTAAGTTTTTTCACAAATTTTGATACATTTTCCTCTGTGGCATCCTTTAGTATATCTATCAGGGTTTTCAACATATTTGACTGAATATGGATCATAAGCTGAATAAAAAGAAGACAAGTAAAACAAAACAGAGCCAGTTACAGAAGCCTATATTTATAGGTATCTACCCCGTTTTCATGCTATTTCCTAATCAGTTGCTTGCACAAGTTCAAAAAAATGCTTCAAATGCATGTCCGCCAGCCAAAACTTGTTTTCCAGTGACAAATTAAAGTACCACAAATGCAAGACTTGCCTAAGGATAGAAATGGAGAGAACATAGATTTGGGGCTGGATTCCCAGCACAGGCAATTATTAGCTGTGTGACACTGGCCGGTACTTAATCGCTCTTTCAATTTCTTTATTTGTAAAATGGGGGGGGGGGGTCTTTAATCTCACATTTTTAGTTATTGTGAACATTAAATAAAATGCTAGCACACAGAAGGTTTACTCAAGTAACATTACTATCACTTTCTTCCTATAGCCTCTAGATTCAGAGGCTCTGACAATCTGACAATCTCGGCTCTAGGGTAAATGATACCTTTACCTTTTTTCATTTATTAATTTTTGGTTGAGAAATTCCAGGAGAATAGGCTGTTGCAGGTAACAGTGGCAGCTGGTTAAAATCCTAGTGGGGCACCTCTATTTAGGAACTTTCAAAACTGGGCACTGCACCTGGCTTTCAAAATGGTATTACTAACTACCTTCCATCAGACAGAAACAACACATTTTCCCCCCTTATCACCAATATTTATTAGAATATAGAAAAGTTTAAATAAAATGAGAATGACTCATAATTTACCAACTAATGTTAACCATTGTTTGTAATTTCATGCATTATCTTCCAAATATATTAATTTTTCCCAAATTTTGATTCTTCTTTTTGTCAATTATCACACAAAGAACATTATCTTACAACATTAAAAAGACATTTTAGAACAAAAGGAACTCTCTTTTATAATGATGAATGTGCATGTATAACAATCAATCATATAAATAAAATACTGCATCAAATAAATTAATACCATGCTTTATCATATTGATAAATGTGCATACATTTTTTAAAAATAAAAATTTCTCAGACTTAATTCCCAGAAGTGAAATTACAAAATCAAAAGCTATAAACATGTTTAAGGGCTCTTGATCCTTAGGAAAGGTAATATTTTTAGAAGAGAGATTCCTTTTATATACCAAACCAGCTGAGTTCTCTCAATAGTCCATTTCTAAAATTTATGTTTGTTGAGCAATTGAATAGGATAAGGGGTTATCTTTAGTCCTGCAGAACAGAATGGAATGATCTTAAGTAGACTAAATCCCAAGGCCCTGATCTAAGTTCAGTGTCCCAAAGCACAGGCAAAATCATGAGCATACCCTTTGTTGAGGGACAGCCCTCCAGGGTCTCTCATATTTGAGCAGAAGCAGTGATAGGCTTTTTTCCAAACTATCTTCTCAAGGATGTTTGCAGAACCAACAGTCTGGGAAGACAGACACAGTGTCTCACCCAGAGCAAAGGGCAGGGATTCTTACTGCCCATTATAATAGATTTGGGTTCCCCAAATTCAGGGTTCCTCTCTTAAAATGTAAGACCCAGTGTGTACAAGAGGCATATAGACCTTCACATCACCCTATGTAACTGAGGCTCAGGGAACTAATGCAAAAATGCTAATATTCTTGCTACTCCTGTTGCTGTGCGTAAACAACGTCCTTCACTTCCTGATGTCTTATGTACTCTACCAGCACCCATGAAACTGTAGCAAGCTAACTCATGATTTGGAAGGAATGTAAAATCTCCACTCTTAATAGTTCTTAACACCCTTGTTAATAAAAACCGAATTTGGTTGGCAATGAACTGTCCTATTGAAGTCAAGGTCAAGTCTACTTTTGTTAAATGCAGCATCTCCAGTGCCTGGCACCTGGACCCTCAAACTAATGAAGGAGAAGGGAAGCACAGCAATTTTCAATGATAAACCTCCTGGAGCTCCATCTACAAACTTTTAATGATGTGCTCCTGTAAGATTTCAACTTTTCTTCCTATTTTTTCCTAATTTCTCTCCTTGCCTCCGGCAACTATCTCTGATTCAGTAGGGATTTCAAGAGTAAGGTTCAATACCTTATGAATATACTGATGAAGGGCAATATAGATGAGGCAGTTACTGATGAAAGACAAAGAGAAAATTTAAAGCTAGGAGCTTGTCTCAAACTGAGGTCTCAGGGTGCAATTAAGAAAAGCTAAATCAGGGCACAGCACATTGCTTTAATCTTACAGATGTCAAACAAACGGCTAGGAAAATTGAATTAGCAAGGAGTAAGGGAAATTTGGGTAAGAAAAACGATTAAAAGAACACATACTTCCTACCCTCTGATTTTCTGAGGCTTTTAGAAATGCTGATAAATCATAAGATACCATTGACCAAAAAAGAAGCCCTAAACATGCCAGAAATTAGCATTTCTTTATTCTCCTATTTTTTTTTTAAGTTTGCTATATTTGAAGTAGAATATAGCGTGGTAGAGACTGCTAGTTTTCTAAACAATATCTATTCACCCTTCTTTTTTTGATGAAAGAACCCCCTAATTTTAACTGATGCTATGACGTATGGAACTCAAAGGCTCTATTTCTCAGGTTTCTTTGCAACTAGGTAAGGTCATGGAATGAAGTTCTGGACAATAACTTATAAATACCAATTTTTGGTTGAGACAACTGGGAAAGCACCCTTAAAAGGTGCCAACTTCTTTGTCCTCTCCAGTCTTCCTACTTCTTGCTGGAATAGCAACACAATGGATGGAAGTCATGTGCTTAGGATGGTGGTGTGGAAATACAGAAAGAGGCTGGGTCTTTGAGGACATCATGGAATGTCACACCAGACCTAGACTGACCACCTCTGGTTTTCTTCATGAGAGAAAGAGAAAATCTCTAATTTGTACAGACTCCTGTGTTTTTAGAGTCTACATTGCTCCACCCTAAAGCAATTCTTTATACATACAGGTGAGGTGCTGCCACAAAAGGATTTATGAGCAGTGAGTCCTGTCTCCTTTCCTACCTATGCAGCCTAACTGACTTCCCAGCATGAGCTAGAACTTTAGGGTGACCTTGGTAAGTAGCAGAAAAGGGCATTAAAGCATTCACCTGTGTCAATAAATAAATTATAAAAGCAGCAAAACTAACCCCTTGTCAATTCCCTTGCAAGGTAATTCAATTCCAAAATTAGTCTCCATCTGGAGACTACCAGGTTTCTAGAGAAATGATGAGAAATAAAATAGAATCAGTGGAAAGTTACCCTGTGTTGGTCTCTGATACTTTCAGACATATTTGAAAGTATAAATTAATCCTTTGATATTGAACAGCATTGCTAAAGAGGGGGCCATAGTGCTTTTGAGATGCATGGGTTTAAATTTAGACTAAAAGGGCAAAGTCAACATAGATATGCTTTGATTTTACCTGCTAAATTAGTTCAATATATAACACATATAGCTGGGAAAGTGGGAAACCAGACCCTCTGGGTCATATTGGCAGCAGGAGCAATTTCAATGAAAAGAAATTGAGGGGGAATAATTGGGTAAATGCAAATTCCAACTGGCAGCAGAGAAAGATTTTAGTATAAGGCATAATTTTTAAAGTAGATCAGGAAAAAACTTCATTTATTCCTGCTATTACTGATTGAACAGACTCTCTACTCAGCCAACTTGTCAGGTTTCCATTTCTTAAAAATTAACAAATTGTCCTTAAGGATTTCAAGTAGATGACTCAGTCTTGGAGAAGCTAGGCCCATTAAATCATTTTTTTTTCCCCAAAAAAACCTGTTCTAATAACAGAGACCCAGAATCTGAAAGATTATTAAATCTGAGAATGTCAACCATTTCTATTTTCATCAGTCCTGAGGAAGATGAAACAGGCTTATATTGAAACTAGAGGCCCGGTTCTTCAGCCTGACCTGCACCCTCTCCAATGTGGGAGCCCTCAGGGGAGCCCTCTCCAATCTGGGAGCCCTGATGGCTTAAGCCCACTCCCCGTGGTTCTCTGCTCTCTGCGGGGCCTGGCCGCTCTGCGCCCGCTGCCCAGAGGCTCTCCATGGCCCAGAGGCCCTCCGCGGCCAGGGCGGGACGCTTGCCTCGTCACTGAGGCGATGACTCAAACATCCCACCCCAGCTGCTCTGCGCGAGCTGCCCAGAGGCCCTCTGCAGCCACTGCCCAGAGGCCCTCCGTGGCTGGGGAGGAATGCTTGCCTCGTCGCCGTGGCAACAAAGCAAGCATTCCGCCAGGCCACTCACACTGCCCACTCTCAGCGGCCGCCCCCCCCAGGACTGGGGGACTCCGGCGGGGCTGAGGGGACTGGGCACCGCCATCTTTGTGATGGAGTGATGGTTAATTTGCATATTACCCTTTTATTAGATAGGATATGAGAAATTTAGATTGGACATTTTGAAAAATTTCCCAAGTGAAAATTTTTAAATAGTAAAACTATCTTTAAATTTCCTGACAATATATAATTCTGTGACCCAATCCATGGAGAAGATGATTCATAGTCAAGATTGGCTCAGGGTTCCTCGTATCGTCCTTGCCTGAATCATGCCCATTCCACCACATTTACCAGCTGCCTTTCCTTCCAGCTCTCAGAGAAAACAGGCTGGTCCAGCGCCTGACTCGTGAGTGCACTTCCCACCTAGCTCAGATTTCTCCTCCTATTGTGAGTGGACAGCTTCACTCTCAACAGGCTCATGTTTTACTTCCACCAAAGCACTTTCTCATTTGGAAAAAAAAATTACTACATTTTCATAACAACTGTGAGAGACAGTCAAGGACTGAACTAGACGAGGAATCTAAATGCAAAGGCACGGAATATGTGCACGAAAGCAGGTTCCATTTTTGACATCTAGTCCCATGTTCTTTTCATTATTCAGGAGGAGCAGAGAGTCCTAGTCCTGGAGAAGAGACATGGACCTTATCCCTGCAGGTCTGATCGGGGAGACCCTGGGCTTTGCAGTCAAACAGATTTGTTGGTGTTAAAACCCCAACTCTGCTATGTAATTAACTGTGAGAACTTGAGTAATTTACTTACCCTTTGAATCTTCATTTTCACATGTATAATATGGAGACATATTGTCCTGACAATGTTGTATAAAGTAAACCAACAAATATAAAGTATATAGGATGGTACCTTAGCTAAATTATATTAAAATCCTGCCAATCTCACTCCCTTCAACATCTCACCACCAATCATAGATCCCCACAAACTCACATCAACTCTAATAGTCCATATAAAACTCCTCTCACCACACTCGCCTATATTTCTTTCCTATGATGCTATGAACCACTCGGAATCCTAGCAATTCTACTCCTGTCCAATCATGAAATGAGGGTATCTGCAGGCCACTCTCTCTCTCAGGCAGTTACATACTTGGGATCCCCAGAGCTGTCCATATCCAGTAGGAAGCACAGAAGGTAAAAGACATATGGCGCCTGCTGGAAGAGGAGTCTCCCAAGTCTGTTTGGCTTACTGGCTGCTCAGATGGCCTGACTTCTGGACTTGGGACCTTTGCCACCTTGGCCTCCCAGGCCTGCTTGAGCCTATGAGCTTTTCAGGCTTACCCACTCACTCTGACCTGCAGTTTCTGCTTAGGCACCCAGTCCTGGGACAGGAAGGGGTAGGTGACTCTATTCACCAGGGCAGATGGGCCATGGCTAGCTAGCAGCATGAGAATGAACACAGACATTTATTGAGTGAGCACTAATTTATGCAGCACAGATATACTCCATGAGTTAGGTACATGGATAAGATACAATTTGCACACAGGTTTCTCTCAAGTCTTAGTAAAGAGACTGGAGGGTCTATCTCCCTTCTCTCTATATCTACCACCTTCTGCAGTCATGTGTTAATACCTGTAGCATTTAGCCATGTCTAATATCTGAGCATATCTACATTTCCCACCTATTAACCATCTCCCGGAAGCAAAGGCTGTGTTGACTCCTCTCACAGGGGCCATACTGTAACTTTCACAGAGCTCAATAAATGAATAAATTGAATGAAGCCCTTGGTAGATCAAGTCATTGTGCACAGACAAAAACTCTAAACATCATCTTAGTACATTTCTAGCCTTTCTTTAAACCATAAAGAAGTCACTTACATTCAAATTAGCACAGATTATGCTTTCTGGTTTCATGATTTGAGAAAAAATAGATGCAGCTTTTCCCACTTGGTTCTAGAAAGAAGAAAAATAAATCATACCCTAAGTCACATGAATGTTACACTGCTATCATAAAGATCATTTAAAGATGTCAGGATATTCCTGTTCGTGGTGTACCAGGGTTTTGAGATCCACAAAGAAAAAGAGTTTTTTGGTAATCAAGAATGCACATTCTATAAAATGTGTCCAACAGTGTCATGTTACTAAATGTTTTAATACCCTACCAAAGTTCCAATTTTTAAGAGGGAGGCATAAAGTTTACATTTCCCCTTTTCCCACTGGAATGAGCTTAAAAAAAACAACACCACACCCATCTCTGACAATCTCTGACATAATTAGAGCATAGGAGAAACCTCAGACCACAGAAGAGGTGGGAATCCTGGAGATGGAGCACAGGTTGTCTAAAGAAACAGCGAGAGGAGATCACTGCTGCCTTTCTCAGAAAGAGCCCACAGAGTAATTCTCAGTGGTGAGGGGCACAACCTGAAGTACAAAACCTAAATTCCCATTTACAATTATGGTAACAGAGTTTAGCACTAGTAATGAGAAGTTCTCTGGTACCTTTTGGTGGCAAAGATGAAGCTAATCAAGGACTTACGTAGATAAGCCATATTTGCAGGAAGCAGTATGTCACTATGGCAGCAGCAAAGAGACATTTCATTGAAAATCAATTCCATGCCCATTCCCAATGGCCAGGGAGAATAAAGCCTGTGCATATTTGTAGCGTAAAGTAATTCACATTTTCTTAGGCTTTGGAGTAGGACATCTTGGGAGGGGCTCTTCAAAAGAGGTGTTCCAGGGTTCCAGCTTTAACTCTCCTTCGCTGAGGTGTGAAGATAGGGAGTCCTGTCTTCTCTCTGGGCCTCAGCTGTTTCCATTTGTCCAATGAGAGGGGGAGGCTAAAAGATCGCTAAAGTCTCTTCCAAATAAGAGTACTTGGGTCTAACTATGAACTATATGATGGACCCCAATTCTATAATGGGCTCATTGTGGGAGTCCTCAGTCATCTGAGGTGTTTCAGCTTTGGAGAACATTAAATTACACTTTCTCTAAGAACATCACATAGTAAACAGATTACTTAAAATTTTCATTTTCATTACTTGAGAAATTTCTCTCAGAGGCCATTGATCCTCCATAAGATCTTAGCCAGCCCCTTCAAAACAGCAATGCATGTCATGCCCTTAACTGTAAATGGAAACATTCTTTGGAGGCATGGGTATAGATGCAGGTTGCCATGGCACCAAAGGCATTGGTCTCTTTATTTTCTTTGATACAGCCAGAAGGGAAAAATAAATAAAAGAAATGAAAGTGGTAACATCCTTCCCATTCCCAATTCACGTACGGGCACCCCGAAGCCTTACCTGATTCAGAGCTAGTGCCACAGCAAAATAGCACGCTCTCCTGGAAAGGACTTCTCCTTTGATTAGGGCTTCTTCCCTTAATGTGGTGCAGACTTTAAAAGACTCAGGGCTATTCTAGAAGGAGATGGGATTGTTCAATCAATAAATGCCATGAAGTTTTAAGTTGAATAAAATGATTAACAGTGCTCAGTATTTCAGATTTCCTTTTGCAAGAATATCCCAGAGCCTATCTCAAGCCCATTAAATGATTAAGAACCATATAGACTATTCGCAAATAGACCAGGTTATCCATATGTTAGCAGCTCAAATCTAAACTAACTTTATTTTATTTTATTTTATTTTAATATATTTTATTGATTTTTTACAGAGAGGAAGGGAGAGGGATAGAGAGTTAGAAACATCGATGAGAGAGAAACATCGATCAGCTGCCTCCTGCACAACCCCCACTGGGGACGTGCCCACAACCAAGGTACATGCCCCTGACCGGAATCGAATCCGGGACCCTTCAGTCCGCAGGCCGACACTCTATCCACTGAGCCAAACCGGTTTCAGCTAAACTAACTTTATTTTTACAGCTCTTTGTCAGTTTTCTGACTTGGGGCAGTTTCACCTTGGGTGGATGGGTTTTTAGACATCATTAACATGTTACGTTGTGTACCATAACATAAAAGAATAAAGATTCGGCCTGCTTCTGTACCACGTAATAGAGGAAAGCTCAGCAACACAGGACAACTTTTCCTGAGGGGATTTCCAATCTGAAAATATCCACGTAAGTCAAATATCTGAAACCATGAACACCAATTTGAACATCAATCATGAAAGAATCCCAGAAAATCAGAAAACTTAAGAACAAAATCAAACAAACAAAAACCCCTCCAAGAATGTGACTGAAGCACAAGCCAGCAGACAGCAATGGGAAAGCTGACTCCTCTCCTTGGTTCATGCTATAGGTAGACTAGGTTATGAGAGCAGCATCAGCTTTGCATCTATGTACAACTGTCACGACACAACTCACAACTCAAATCCTACAGTAAATCCTGAACTTGACGAGAGAGGACAGTTCCCAGAACTGGCCAAGAACTTGGAATGGCTGAGCAGTTCGATTTTCACCTCCAGATTCCACTGAGTGAAGCACGTTATTCCTGGGCACAGCACAGGGGGGAAAAGTCCTCTGGCCCTCCGTCCGTGGTAGAAGTAAATTCTCCCCACTTCAGGATACACTCAGGGAGGCCTCTCTAAGTAGGTCAGAAAACTGGGTGTCACAGTGCTGAATAGCTGACGCTCACGCGCTGTGAGTTCTGCTGGCTTCTGTTTCACAGGATCACAGGAAGGTGTGCGTGGAAAGGAGCATCTAAAAACCCAGGGGCCAGCAAACTATGACCCTCAGGCCAAATCCAGCCTATGGCTAACATGTTTTTTGCCCTTTTAAGGTTTATAAAATCACAAAAAAATATGTGACAGAGACTACATGTGGTCTAAAATATTTATTACCTGGCCTTTTACAGAGTAAGTTTGCTGACCCCTGAACCCAAGCCCCTCATTTCACAAATGAGGAAAGTGACCAGTTTAAAGCCAGTTAATGCTAAAATTGAGACTAGACCCCAAGTTTCTCCATTTCCACGTTAGTTTTCTTTCCACTGCAACCCAACTATCTCTCTTGTTTGGAAAAATTGATACTACTTCACCTTTCAGGGAAGTCCAATGGCCCATTTCTTCTACTTTGCCTGATGTTGCTTTGTTTTCACATGAAAAGGTTTTGCTAAGTTTCCAGAGTTTAAATGGCAGGAATGACTATAGTTAAGCATGGAATCTCAGTCAAAGTACTATTTCAGTTATCATTCATTCATTCATTAAATAATGAAGAAACAGTTTCTCTGTGTAAGAAACAATCCTGGTACAGTAATGACATATGGACTTGTAAGTCATGCTTTCCTCAAAGAGTTCATTCTAATGTCACATACATCTATTAAAGACTGGTTGTGTACCAGGCATGGTGTTAGATGCTAGCATACCAAGAGGCCTTAAGGAGCTTACACTCTAGTGCCGTGGTCAGCAAACTGCAGCTCGCGAGCCACATGCGGCTCTTTGGCCCTTGAGTGTGGCTCTTCCACAAAATACCACGGCCTGGGCGAGTCTATTTTGAAGAAGTGGTGTTAGAAGAAGTTTAAATTTAAAAAATTTGGCTCTCAAAAGAAATTTCAATCGTTGTACTGTGGGTATTTGGCTCTGTTGACTAATGAGTTTGCCGACCACTGCTCTAGTGGTATAACAGTGGGCAGTGTTACAAGTGTCACATACATGACAAATAGCATAGCATTAGGGATGTTGGAGGAGATTCCAACTTAGGTGATTACAGATAAATTCACAGATGAGGACAAAGTAGCCCTTGAGTTTGCCAAGGAAGGATGTAAGGTTTCCACGGGAGAGGGCCACAGAGAAGACTGGTCTCACAGAGTCCAGCAAGAGCCTTGTAGCAAGACCACTCGAAAGCAGAGCCTGATCCTAGCATACTGTTTCTTATTTCACTATCTATAAAATTGCCAGGGAAGGGTGAAAGTAATGAAATTGCTTTTCCCATAATAAAACTGTCTGACATGGCTAACTTAAGTTTTCTAAAAATGAACACATTTAAAATGGAAATATCTGCACCAGATGGAAAACTGATTTCTGAGGAACTGCATTTTACTGCAGAGAAAAAATAACAAATCCTTTTTCAAACACCATCCACAATGTTCTAAAGGTTAATAGGAGATAATCTTACCAGTTTGTAGCAAATTGCAAAAGCAAGGACATAGGTATCTTTGTTGAACTTCACATCTTGGTTTTTCATCTCGATCAATACTTCCAAAGCACCTGCCGAAAGTCAGAAGAGGGCCGGCTCTTAAGTACAGTCAAGTGAATTCAGAGTCCTCTACTGCTGATACGCAGAGTTCTAATCAGCACCACCCACTAAAAGGTGTATTTAGCACAATAAAAGCTATTTATCAACGTCATTTAGCAATGAACTAAATTTCAAAATTAACGACACAGGAAGAACTAATATTTAAAAACCTATTATAATGTCAGCATAAGTAAAATCTGGGCTGTTTAGTTTAAGGCATGACATAAGATGCAACAATGTTTTCACACATAAAGAATGAAGTCTCTCGAATTCAGGTACTCATCAGGAACGTTAAATTCATTTTTGTATGGTCCATTGCTTTCTCTAACGGGTATACAGGCAAAGAGAGCAGAATTTTTCAGCAAACATAAATTACAATACTTACTTTTATATTTGTCTTTGATAAATAACATGTCCATCAAAATATTGAATGATGTAGAGTCTGAGAAGAAACCTCGTAATTGCTAATGAAGAAAAACAATACAGTTTGTTTAAAATTTAAAACTATTAAGGGATTATGATCCTTATACGGCACCTTATCTGTCCAGGACTTATTTTTGTGCACACCTTATTCACTGGGCCTCCTGAATTCTCTAATAAGTTTCTGATACACCAAGGATTTCTTTTACAAAAAAATTTAAATGCTGCCCACTCTATGGGGTGTCATGCCTTTGGCAATGGGTATACTTAACAGGAGGCAAGAGGTCTGGTAAGAGATCTCTTCAGAAATACGGTGAAAAACATCGTCATGAACGGTGGTTCTGCCATGTTTAGGAGAAAAGAAACAAGCCAATCAACCCCGGTGGGATGGTCCTGGGACCTGGGTGGCAGCATAATAACATGAAATGGCAGCTAGAAGTACAGTTGAGGACTAAGGCAGGAATGTCTAAAGTAACTTCTTTGGCAAACAAAACAGAGCTGATCATTTTTTTAAAATAATTCACTTTAATCATCATAATTATTATTTAGTGTAAAATAATAATTCACTAAAACATTTTTAAACGTTCTCAACGTTTTTTCCTCAGCACCTTGAATGCCATGCTATTCGAATGTGCTGCTGGATGTCTCGCTCCAGTTTGTCCTTTCTGAGAGCCCAGTGTGCAGCTCCTGTCTAGGTGCTGAGAGCAACAAATGATACACAAGACACAGACCCTGCCCTGGACACTAGTGGGGCTTCTCACCTAGTGGAGCTTAACTTAAAGTATCAGTGAGAGCCATGAAAAAGAATGGAGCGGGACAGAGGGGTAGAGAAGGTGATGGGAGGGGGTCAGGGAAGGCTCTCTGAGAAGAGACCTCGATGCAGGAAAGGAGAAAGGCTCAGTGATGCAGGTGTAGAGCATTGCAGTCTCAGGCCAGGAGCGTGGCATGTCTGAGAAAGAACAAGGTCCAGAATGAAGTGAGCAAGGGAGGTGGCAGGAGATGAGATGCCATAAAGGGCCCGCTAGATAATGATGAGGGGTCTGAGTTCCATCCTACGTGGGATGGGAAGCCATCAGAGCAGCCCTGTCCATAGAAAAATACTGCAAGCCACAAGTGAAAGCTCTGTATGTTATCCTAAATGTTCAAGTAGCCGCATTTAAAAAAGTAAAAAACACGTAAGATCAGTTTTAGTAATGTTACCTAATGCACTAAATCCAAAATATAATTTCAACATGTAATCAATACTAAAAAAATCATTAAAAAGTACTTTACATTCTCCTTTTTATACCAAATATCTGAAATACATCATGTACAGGGTGGGGCAAAATTAGACTTACAGTTGTGAGTATGCAAACCAGTTTATTCTTGTATTATTATTTATTATTATTTTTCAAATGAACAACTGTAAACCTACTTTTACACATATAGCCACAGTCCAAGGGCTCCAGAGATACATGTGACTAGCGCACCGGCCACACCATAGGGTTCTGGGAGGGGACATAACAAGTTAGGTGGAAGCAGGATTAGGTTTTATGTCATTTGACGGGAATCCAGTTTATCCCACTCCAGGAAACTCACTCATTCATGAAGGTTTCACACACAGGTAACTAAAAACAGTAACAAAACTTTACATTCACTTTCTGTTTGTTTTTGTCACTATACTCATGGCTATGATTTATTATAGTAAAACTTTTGTTTTCTTTTAATTACAACATTAAGACCTGCTTATTGTAAAATAGTCAAACAATACAGAACTGTTTAAAGTAAAAAAATGAGAATTTCCTACACTTTTATCCCCTAAAGATAAGCAGCAGTTCAGTGTCTATCCTTCCATATTTTTAATACATATACACTGAAATGTAAATATGTATGTATATTTCTTCTTTTAGAAAAAAAATGGGCTCAAACTACTCCATACTGTTCTGAAACCATCTTTTCTCAGCTAATGTACTATGGTCATCTTTCTAATGCATGGGTATTCTTAAAAGAGGGACAAGCCGAGAGTTAACAGCTCCACCATGGACAGAACCCTTTATAGGAAAAACAGTAAGCGGCAGAAGGACAACTTAGTTAGGGCGGTCCTTAAAAATACTAACATGTCCCAGGTGGCCAGCCCCAGCCCCAAAATTTAACCAATGCTTCTGACAATAGATAAATTTATACTGTCTCAGAGTCCCAGTTTCTTCATCTGTAAAATATAAATAATAATAGTATCTCGCTCACCAGGGCTATTATGGGAAACAGATGAAACATATAAAGTGCTTAAGCTGAGGACATAGTAAATATTCAATAAGTCATTTAAAAATAATCATGGCTATTATTGTTTTTAGGAAAAGAAAAATGGCATATGTGAAAGCATTTTAAAAAGGGAAAAGCCCTTTACAACGTGGCTTTCAACCAGAAATAAAATACAAAAAGAGGAGAGAAGCACAGGTGAAGGACAGGAAAGGTAATCTTTAAACGGCAACCTGTCTTAAACTGTCTGCAGCAAAAGCTCCTCAGGAGGAGGATGTCAGTCCCGGGTGGACACACATCCAAGGTAGGTAGATACCTTGCAATCTGTACTTACACCTCTTCCACATCTGTATAAAGAGACCTATACCTCTTCACAGGAACTGACTCCAAAGAAACCTTAAAAATGTGGGGAAGTCGCCGAAACCGGTTTGGCTCAGTGGATAGAGTATCAGCCTGCTGACTGAAAGGTCCCAGGTTTGATTCCGGTCAAGGGCATGTACCTTGGTTGCGGGCACATCCCCAGTGGGAGATGTGCAGGAGGCAGCTGATCGATGTTTCTCTCTCATCGATGTTTCTAACTCTCTATCCCTCTACCTTCTTCTCTGTAAAAAATCAATAAAATATATATTTTTTAAAAAAAATGTGGGGAAGAGCTCATTCATTCAGCCCAGCAGCCTTTTTCTAATAAAAATGTGTATATGGGAGATAGATGCCTTTCCTAACATTAAAAACACCTTATCCTCAGCACAAGGAAATCACATTGGCAGGAAAGGCAATCAGAAGACAATAACCTGGTCTTTGATGAGCTCCACTGCAGAGTCCTCAAGATCCAACTCGTAGCACAACCTCATGAAAAGTGGTCCGAACTTATACTCCCCCATTGTGACTTGTCTGTTCTCTACATAGTACCTGTTAATAAAAATGATTCAATGAGCCAAATGCGATGCAGGGAAAGGAACTGACAGACTGAGACATGCACTTGGCTAGGTGTTGGGGACACAACAAAAACCGAGGTCCTCTCACAGTCTGGAGGGGAAGCTTGCAGAGCTGAAGATAATCAGAGGACTCCTGGAGTGCAGAAATACCCTAGGTATTTAAAGAAACAAATAAATGAACAAGGTGTGTTGGAGGCCCACTCACCCTGTGAAATAAAAGAGAGGAAAAGGTACATTGTAATCATCTTCTCACTTTACCAACAACCAATAGGACTGACTGAGTGGGAGCGTATGTCAGAGAACGCAGGGGTCTTGCATTTGTGAGCCCATCAGAATGCACTGTCTCTGGACAGGCCCAACTAGAGAGGAGCAAGGGAAAGGGGTGGGGTGCTGCTCTGTCCCTGTCAAGGCTGCTTCATCTACATCTAGGATGGCAGATAACCCACAGATGCATTTTACAATTTATACCAATCTCTGTTTTCCTCACCTTGGGAAAGGCATATGTGAGCTGAAAATTCAGGTTTAGGAAAAGGCAAATTTCAAAGAGAGTGGCTTGAGATTTCTTCTGGAGGCCAGCCTGCCAGTTAGAACCACAGCTCTGCAAACTACTAGCACCACTTCACCTTCAATAGCCAACTCTTTGTGCTTTAGACACTAAGAAGACAATCTGGTAACAAAACAAGTACCTCGTGATTACATGTAAATCAGATTTTAGAAAGATTCATTCATTATGAGAACAAATCCCAAATACCACAGGGACAGCTCTGACTTTAAAAAACAGAATACTCATCAACCAAAGAACTTGTATGCATATAAGCATAACCCAGGACACAGACAACAGAGTGGTGAAGGGGCAGGGGCAGGCTAGAAAGGGTCAATGGGGAAGAAAGGGGGACATATGTAATCCTTTAAACAACAAAGATTTAAAAAATAAATATATAACAGAATATTCTTTAACCTGCTGAAATCACTGAGGAAAGTCATAGTCCTTCCTAAGCTTATATACTGCCAAATAGAATGGCCATGTGTACTTTTAAAGATACATTTCAAATTCCAATTATAGAAGCTACAAAAATATTCATTGCTTCATTACAACAGTTAAGAATTAAGTTATATCAAAGCATCAAGTTGTTACATCTTAAATATATATAATTTTTGTCAATCATACTTCAATAAAACTGGAAAAACTAAGTTATTAAAAGGCAATATAGTGTAATAAATAAGAATTTTTAGACTCTCATTCCAAAATAACAGTTCAAATCCCAGCTCTCATACTTACTAACTGTGTAACCATAAGCAGATTAATTAATCACTGGCTCCAGTTTCCTTATCTGTAAAATGGAGCTAAGAAGAGAACTCAGAGTTTTTGTGAGAATTAAATGAGGCAATATGGCTGGCACACAGCTAGTCTTCCATACAAAATATAAGACATGCTGAGGAAAACATCTTTAAAAATCAATATATTTCAGTAAATAGTCTCATGAGAAACTTAGGCCCGATTAAAAACAAAACAAAACAAAAAGAAAAGTTCTCTCAATTTCAATGGCATTCATTCTAATTAAAAGTCCAGTTAGAGGATCTAAAAATCCCTCTATAAACCAATATGGTCACTATTAGGATGGGGTTAGGCTGCTCATCACTTTTGGCCCAATAAAGGCCTTATATTTCAGCTCCCTATACTTCTTCCCCAGCCGTGGGCCGCCTGTCTCAGAAGAGGGGACGGGTTGGTTAGGCCCTGGCCCACCCATCTTCCCACTTGCCCAGCTGTCCACAAGTAGAGTGAAGGGCAGCAACTGAGCAGAGAGTTATTAGCATCAATAAAGGAAGGATGAGTCATACTTTGAATGTTCACAAGAAAAACAGAGTGGAAAGAGTGTTTAAATTTTTATCCTGCTTTATTTCTCTTTTAAACATCTGATAGCTTTGGGTAGTAAAGCTATCCAGAGGGTCTTAAATGATTCAACTACATAAGATTATTTTCTTTACTTAGCCTACAACTGTTATTTTTAATGATTTTAACTTAATCATTATAAATAACTGTTATTTTTAATGATTTTAACTTAATCATTAAAAATAATAAAATTAGGTTTGCTGGTATAGTGTGATTACAAACCACAACAACTTTTGGAAAATAACCTGGCCGCTTGTTATCCTGAAAAGCTTTAAAAGGTTCACTCCCTTTGAACCCAAAAAGGAAATAAAGAATAAGTTTTATGCATAGAGTTTCACCAGTATAAATCATAGCATTATTTATACTGATGCAAAGTTAGAAATCATTTAGACATTCAACAGCAGGGGCACAGTTAATTAAAATACCAAACATACAGTGGAATATGGTATATCCATTAAAATATGATTCCTAAGCATATGATTAACAAGCAAAAACATTTATGCTATAATACTAATTAGAAAAGAAGAAAATATCATTATATATATATATATATATATATATATACACACACACACACACATATATATACATATATATACACAGTAATAATTACAACTATGTAAAATAAACCCTATCAAAATCATAATATCTTTGTATGAAAATAATTGGTAGGGATGTATTTTCTATCCGCAGTTGGAAATCCACGATGTTAATTTACAACTTAAGTCATATGTGAATTTTCGGTGCCCCAAGTCTTGTGTTGTTCAAGGGTGAGAGTATATCAAGATATTAACAGTGGTTTCTTAGAAGTGGTAGATAGGCCCAAAGATGGCCACCATCAATTCCTCCTCTCCCTGCATGAGCAAGCTGCTCCATCCATCCATCCTGAGGTGGAATCCTTTCCCTCCCCGTGAATCTGGGCTGGCAGGACACTTGCCTTGACCAAGAGAATGCATCAGAAATGACGCTGTGCCACTTCTGGGAAGCTCTACAAGGCCTGCAGCTTCCACCTGACCATGGGCTAGTGCAGCTCAAGCTAGACTCACGAATGGTGAGACACTACAAGGAGAGAGCGGGCCATGTGGAGCAGCACTGAAGCATCGGAAATGCAGGTGAAGCCTTCTTGGACCTTCCAGCCCAGCCCAGTGACCTGAAGATGAGCAAGTGACTTTAGCCAATGAAGAACCACCCAGCTGAGACAGGCCTCAATTCCTGACCCACAGAGCTCTGGGGAATAATAAATAATGGCTGTTTAAACCACTGAGTTCTGGCGTGGTTTGTTATGCAGCTAGAGACACCTGAACAACAGTTAAGAATTATATTCTTAACTGTTGAATTATAAGAATTATAAGAACTTGGAATATATTTGTTCTTTCTACTTTTTTGGTGTTTTTCTGTACTTATTTTTTAATTTTCCTTTTTAAAAATAACATTTGCTAATGTTCACTATAGACAAGTTGGAGAAATCAGAAAAGTACACATTTAGACAGACAAGAAGTATAAAATGTGCAATTCCCAGAGAAGCACAGTTAACTTTCGGTATATATTCTTTCAGTATTCTATATATGAATACTTAATATTTATTCCTATAAATGTATAATATAAATGCAGGCCCATGTATAGAAATATATCTTTAAAGAATGGTGAAAAGAAGCAATGAACTTAATTTCTGAAATGAAGCCCATATTTTCTCCCAAGGGAGCAAAACCTTTGCTGGATTTCTTAACAGCAGACTATGCTTTTGTGTGAGCTCCTTCTGACATGGGAAACTCTGACAAGGGATCAGACGCAACAGAATAGGCCCCTGGAAATACGCCTGGAAAAGGGAGACTAGTGAGGAATCCACTGGTCATCCACGTGAGAGACACTGAGGCCTGAACTAAGACACGGGGAACAGAGACAGAGAAAGGAAGGCTAGAGATGAGAGACACCAGGAACATGGAAGCAGTCGGATTTCTTATCCTGTCAGGGAGGGAAGCAAATGAGATTAGGGGAAAGAGGCTCACAGATATCTGCCCTGAGAGACTGGTCAGTGCAATAGAAAACACAGCAAAAGGAAGAAATTTGCATAAGTTGAATGTGAAGAGACGTGTAAGTGGAGTTAGTGAGTAGGCTGCTGATTTCTTGGGGCATGTATTATCTGTTTTTCTATCCCCAGCACCTGGCACGTAGTAGGAACTCAGTAAGTGTTTGCTAGAAGAATGAATATAAATGTCTAGAGCTCAGGGCAGGCATCTGGACAAGAGATTTGGAAAACATCCGTGTATACGTGATGCCTAACCTTGGAAGTGGATGAAATTGCTCAGGAAACGGAACAGAGTAAGAAGAGACAAAGGCTGGCAGAATTCTAAGGAAATGCCTCACCTGTAAATGACATGTTTAGCCAGTTCCACATCATCACGGGACTCACATAAATGAAGTAAGGTTCTCAGCTCCTCCTTCAAGATGAGCTTGTTCTGGGTCAATTTCTCCTCCAAGTTGCTCAAATAGGTTTCTGGAAGAAAGCACAATAGGGTGATCATCACTGAGGTTGACTGGGACTATCAGTCTAACCTCAGGGAGAAGGGAAGCCAGAACCTGGCACACTGCAAAGAGGCACTGAGAGGGGCTCACAGCCTCCCAGCTCCCATCATGGGCTGGTCCCCTCGAGTAGTGTCAGAGATGGTGTGTGACACAAAGCATCTGTGTTACAGGGGCAAAGCCCAGGCCCCACTCAAGACTTTCCAACACAGAATCTCTGGGAACAGGAGCACAAGAATATGTATCCTATATAATAAAAGTGTAGTACGCATACTGTCCCCTCAACCGGGAATTTGTCCGGGAGTTCAACCAGGGGGAGGGGGCCGGCCGGGGGAAGGCAGCCACTAGGGACCCTACCAGTGCACGAATTTCATGCACTGGACTTCTAGTTTTTTAATATCTGGTAATCCTTACTAGTTTGAAAGTATCCCAGAGGTTTAGCCCAAAGAACTGTATCTATAGGAGACTTATGAGAGGGGAAAAAAGAAATGTAACCAAGATATCTAAACCAGTAATTGGCAGGGCACCTCGCAGGAAAACTGAAAGGAAAATGTGAACTGAAGAGGGCTGTACATGCCACAGTGGTTGACTCACATGATTCTGTGTCTCTTTCATTTGGCCCATCTTTACCTCTCTTTCATTCCTCTTGTTCTCTCTCTACTCAGTTGTTAGCATAATGCGGGACTATAGAATGCATAGGGGTAAATAAAAAAGTCACTCTTTTCAAGGTGATCATACTCTGTCTCTGTCCCTTGTCTTATGTCTGATCAACTGTGGGGACCATCACACCCTAAAAGGAAACACAGCTTCTTGGCATTAGGAAGGAACTGTATTCTCGCCAGAATGTGGGGTGAGATGCAAGGCAGGCACCAAAAGGCAGAGCTGTTTTCAGTAACAGAAATTGCCAAGAAAAGTCCACAGGATTTGCTCCAAGGCTTAGAGCTTTGCAGGAATGCTGCTTAAAGAAGTGGTACAATATACATTGAAAATGCAAGATCTGGAAGCTGAAGCAGACACTGCTCTGGATTTACAGGAAAAGAAGAAGGCCCACTGGGTTTGAGATACTGTAGTGCCGTAGTCGGCAAACTGCGGCTCACGAGCCACATGCAGCTCTTTGGCCCCTTGAGTGTGGCTCTTCCACAAAATACCACGGCCTGGGTGAGTCTATTTTGAAGAAGTGGAATTAGAAGAAGTTTAAAAAATTTGGCTCTCAAAAGAAATTTTAATTGTTGTACTGTTGGTATTTGGCTCTGTGGACTAATGAGTTTGCCGACCACTGCTGTAGTGGACCCTCCCATCTTTACTTGCAGAACCACATAATGGTTAAAGGTTTTAGCGATAGAAGGACCTGGACTGAAATCTAGGCTCTGCCACTTGCAGGCTATGGGGTGACCCTCGTCTATGAGACCTGATCCCTCGTGTGTAAAGTTAGGATCATGACACCTACCTCATGGAGTTATCCTGAGACAATGTACATGAAGCATTTAGCACAGAGCCAGCAGAGAGTAACTGCCAGTAATCACAGGCATTATTGTTCTTAATTTCATTCCTTCTATTTCTTCTTAGAGTTAAGAGGATTTGTTCTATTAACTAGTTCTAAGCAATTATCAATCTAAAAGATTTCAATGGGATGACTTTACGTCTTGTACTTCATTATCCTTTTTTTGTTTTGTTTTTTGTTAATCCTTACCTGAGGATATTTTTCCATTGACTTTTAGGGAAAGACACAGAGAGAGAAACACTGATGGGAGAAAGACACATGGTTGGATGCCTCCTGCATGCACTCCTGACCAGGGCCAGGGATCAAGCCTGCAAGTGAGGGACATGCCCTTGACTGGTATCAAACCCAGGACCCTTCAGTCCTAGGGCTGATGCTCTATCCACTGAGCCAAACTGGCTAGGGCCTTGTAAATAAACCTTAAAAATCCAAAATTTCAACAGATGTAATTCGTATTTTAAAACTAATCAATCAAAATGTAAGTGCTTATCACATATTCATACACAAGAGGTATGGTTCCTACCCTGAAAGAGCAAAGTCTAGTAAAAAAGACAAGATATTGTTATAGAAAGTTACCTGAAAACAGTGATGGAGTAGGTAACACATGACTGACTATCTATTCTAGTAATAAAAGCGTAAGCGACCATTATGGCGGAGCGACCAGAACGACCAGTCGCTGTGATGTGCACTGAACACCAAGGGGCAGACGCTCAATGCAGGAGCTGCCCCTGGTGGTCAGTGTGCTCCCAAAGGAGGAGCGCCGCTCAGCCAGAAGCCAAGCTCACGGCTGGTGAGCACGGCGGCGGTGGTGGGAGCCTCTCCCGCCTCCGCAGCAGCGCTAAGGAGCAGCACGCCAAGCAGTAAGGAGCAGCGAGCAGGCAGGTGGTAAGGAGTGAGGGGTCCCGGACTGCAAGAGGGATGTCCGCCTGCCAGCTTAGGGCCTCCCTTCCCCGGCTGCTGGCCACCAGCCAGGGCCTTCCTTCATTCCATGCTGCCCCCTGGTGGTCAGAGCACGTCATAGTGAGCAATCAGTCTCCCAGTCAAACTCTTGTGGGGACAATTTGCATATTAGGCTTTTATATAGAGAGATGATTAGCAGAGCAGTGAAGGAAGACTGATTTCCAGAGGGCTGGACTGTGAGTGAAGAGCAGCAAGAAGTGTTAAATACATGCTCTTAAACAGTTGACAGTAAAGGAAGAAGAGCTAAAAAAGTGAAAAAAGGCCCTGGCCGGTTTGGCTCAGTGGATAGAGCATCGGCTTGTGGACTGAAAGGTCCCAGGTTCGATTCTGGCCAAGGGCACATGCCCGGGTTCCAGGCTCGATCCCCAGTAGAGGACGTGCAGGAGGCAGCTGATCAATGATTCTCTCTCATCATTGATATTTCTATTTCTCTCTCCCTTTCCCATCCTCTCTGAAATCAATAAAGAAATATATATATATTTTTAAAAAGTGAATAAAGTAAAAGATCCCAAGAAACCAGAAACACCAATCAGAAAGGATATATGCACACCTATGTTCATAGCAGCACAATTTACAATAGCTAAGATTTGGAAACAGCCTAAGTGCCCATCAGCAGATGAGTGGATTAAAAAACTGTGGTACATCTACACAATGGAATACTACGCCGCTATAAAAAAGAAGGAACTTTTACCATTTGCAACAACATGGATGGAACTGGAGAGCATCATGCTAAGCAAAATAAGCCAGTCAGAGAAAGATAAATATCACATGATCTCACTTATATGTGGGATATAATGATCAACATAATTTGATGAACAAGAATAGATCAATCTAGAGACAAATGGTAGGGATGGGGGGTTAGAGGGCAACTAAAGGACTTGTATGGATGCATATTAGCATAACCAATGGACAGATACTGGGGCAGTGGGGGCTTGTCCGGGATGGGAATGGCTGGGAGGGGGTGGGGGGCGGGGTTGGTCAATTAGGGAAAAAGGAGACATATGTAAAACTTCAGACAATAAAAAAAAAAAAAGTAAAAGAGTAATTAAAAGAGAGGGGAGTCTTGCTGTGTTTATAAAGGAATTTAAAGGACTGGGAAAAACTCAATGTGCAGGAGAGGGGGAAAGAATGCAAAAAGATTTCTCAGATGCTGAAAAGGAATAGGACTTACGTGGTGGTGTTGTATTTTTAGCTTTTTATAATAAAAGTTTTCAAACTACCTAAAAGTAGTTTGACCTCCCATGTGCCCATCACCCAGCCTCAATAATTGTTAATATTTTGCTAATGTTTAAAATAAATCTTTGTTTTAGCCTATTGACTTCTCCAGCACAGGGTAGAAAATATGAACATGCATCATTACATATAGCACTGTTTTGTTTCATTTTATTGCATTTATATATAGTTATGTATGTGGGTACTGGAGATGTAACATAAAGTGTATTTTTTACTAAAGATTGCATCAAAAAGTGTGAACACCAGTCATCTGGAGCAGTTCTTCTCGTACTTTATTGTGCGTACAAATCGTCTAGGGCCTAAGGTTTGGCATTCCAATCAACCTCCAAGTTGCTGCTGATCCTTTGAGTGGCATGGATCAGGAGGACTGGTTTTAGTATTTCTCGGGGATCCTGGGTAAAGGAATAAAAGGAGAGTGTAGACTCTGCAGTAGTAGAGAATGAGATGAAAGGTGCATGTCAGGGTAGACCAGGAAACTAAGAACAAATCATCTCAGTTTTTCTGAGACATTGAAGGAGAGACTGAATGGGGATAGAGACAGAGAAAACTTGAATGACAGAACAATGTAAGAATTAACAAAACAGATTCAATTACCTTTGGTACCAGGAAGACTGTATGCAATAGCCACCTTCTTTTGCTGAAATTCTTTTAATTTCACAATATTATCTGTAAGTAGATATCTTTTAGCTAAAAATCAGAGAAAGAAAAAGAATATCATTTTGACTGTTTTATACTTCACAAATAATATGACTGTCTCTAATAACTGATTCACTTAGTGTAAATAATTCATCTAGATAGGTACAAATATAACAGTCACCCTGGTGGGAAAAAAAAATCTCCAAACTACCAGATAATGCAAATCCTCAGCAAGAAAAGTTATGTTTATGTGTGCAAAAGGAGCTAGTGATTAATTGTGTATGGGGATGAGATGGCAGGAATCTGGGATCTGAGAGACAAATAGACTTTGACCATCTGGTTAAGGGACAAGGGGATTTTAAAACAAACAAACTAAAGGCTATTGTTTAAATGCAAAACAGGAACATCTTGTTTTGGTTTATCTAGGTAGAAGGGTATAGTGCAGTGGAAAAAGCCATAGTGTGACCATTGGAATCCCCAGTCCCGTCATTTGTGTAATGAGGACTATGGCCTCTCACATTTGGACTCTCAGTAACCTTAAGATATATCAGAAATCACTAGCCACAACTTAGCAGGAAAGATGAGTTTGGGAAACATCACCACTTCTTTAGGACGCCAGGCTGTGCATGGCGAGGAGCTTGGCCAAAGAATCAACCACCAAAAGAGGTCTGGGTAACAATCTAAAGGTAACAATCGCTGTATGGAGAGCCAGTCCATAGAAAGGGTGAAGCAGAACTCTACTGTGGGGCTGCCTGTGTGCAAACCGCCCCCCCCCCCCCCTACCAGTTCCCTCTAACCTTTGGCACCTTAGATATACTTGCTGTTTCCTCCCCTGTAAATGGAGAAAAGAGTGGTACTCTGTCACTGGGTGTTGTAAGAAGAAAAGGAATGACTGTAAAACATTAGAATAATGCCTGATACAAAGTGTTACATATTGTATCGCTCATCGGCATTTTCAAATCCATTTTCACAAAGATATTAAGGGATAATTAATTGTACAGATGAAGGAACCTGCTCAAGGTCTTTCAGATCGTTAGCTGCAGGGCTGGGACTCCGCTCCCAAACTGCGGGGCACCACACCCCAGGGGGATGGGGCAACGTCGCCCCCTCCGAGGGGATACCACAGCACCAAGGTCAAGACCCCGGCCCGGTTGTCCTTTGGTTCCCAGGTACAAGGGTGTCCACGACACCCAGGGGTCGTCGTTGCACACACGCGCGAAGCCACGCTCGTCTGCTCCAGGCCAGTAAGTGACCGTGGCGCTGTTATTTCTCCAACGTGGTGCCCGCTGAGGTGTAAAGGTCCCTTCTGTCCTACCCCGCCCCTCCTTCACGGCGCGAGCCCGCGGATACCTCCGAGGGGGCAGCGGCAGCAGGTGGAGCCAGAGCCTCCCACCCCAGCGTACACCAAGGAGCGCAGCACCCGCAGTACCGCTTGCTTCGGAGGCCAGAGTGCGACAGCCATGCCGTCCCGGGCCACACCAACTGCGGGAGCCGGGGGGAGGGGGACAGAGCGTCGGCGCGACTGGGGCCCCACCCCTTCCTCCGCCTGCAACCCCCCCGGTCGGCGTCCGCTTTGGTATACTCCAAGATGGCGGCCCCCATGGTGCGGCACGGGATCCTCCTGGCGCGGAAAGTGCCTCTACCTCAGCTCTCCCTGGCAGGTTGGTGGCTGCTGCCTTCGTGGGGCTGCTTCGTTAGAGCCCTGAGAACTCTGTTCCTTGAGTGAAAGGAGCGATGGGCTTTGAAGAGGAGAGGAAATGCTTCTGGGATCTTGTTGCTAGAGAAGTCATTTGGGATGTTCGGTAGCACAGAACGGGGAGGTAGGGTCTCTGACCCATCTCCTTTCGTAAAGTAATAGTGTCTGCCCATCCACCGGTGTAAAGAGCTGAGAAAGTCTAGCCATGAACGGTTTTGCGTATGACTTGCTGGGTTTGTGTTAGGGGGATTGCCTCCTGCTGCACCTGCAAAGCCCAGAGGTGTCCACCCCTGGGGCTATGAACATTGTCTCCCTGCTGAGGTTTCCTTGGAGGGGCGTCCTAGCGTTCCCTTCACCGCCTCACGTTGGCCAGAACCCCTGGTCTTCAGTTTGTGGGAGAGGTTTTCAGCGTCCTCATCTCACTTTACCGGATGACCTTGGACACAATTTTTTATTGACCTTCCTTGGCTAGTCTTCTACCTTTAGACAATGAATGCTAATCGTTACTTCTAAAGCACTTCGGTATCTGAGTGGATGGCAGCCCACTCAAAACCTCTTTAATGGATCTGCTGATAAAGACATTGGAGAAAATATTTAACATTTTCAGAAGCTAAATCCTGAGAAGGGTATATGATTATATGGTTAAAATATTCCCAATGGATGTTTCAGTGTCTATTATCTCCTCTTTCCAACATTCCTCCTCTAGCCCCTGTAGAAAAGCAACACATACACCTCTACTCACACTTGTTCAGAACAGCCATTAAATATCAACGTGAGATCACAAAGTTGGCCACCGCAAGTTTTCTGAAGATGAACCGGTTGACCTAGCTGGTAAAAATATGTAATGCCACACATTTGGTACAGTGGTATGCACAGTGCCTGGCATCTCAAGCTGTTGTAGCTATTTACAAGCATTTTTAGTTATGTTTGTTAATGTTTCGATGTAAGCAAGACCTTAGATGGTCTATTAGGGAGGGTATTGTGCTTGCTTAGAATGTTTGGGGACAACCATTCATTCTAACAAGGGAATGGCGATTAGATAAGGGAGAGAATTTCCAGTTAGCATTTTGGTGTTAGTTTGAACTGGTGAACTTGCAGTAGGTTATACACCTGTGCTATTCCATTGTGGTAGCTACTAGCTGCATATGGCTATTCAAATAAGTGAAAATAAAATTTAAAGTTCATTTTCTTAGTCACACTAGCTACAGTTTAAGTGTCACTAGACACCTGTGGCCAGTTACTACTGTATGGAACAGCTGAGAATTGAACATTTCCATCATTACAGGACGTTATATTAAACAAGCACTGGGTTAGGCCAGAGATGAAAGGAGTCTTGACATTAGGAAATGAATGCTGTAGGCAAGTAATATAAATAAGTAGGATAGTGCATTATAGAACACCCCAGATTTGAAAATGCTGATAAAGAGCCTGACTTTAAGTCATCAAAACATCTTGAACCATTACAGGATAAGAGAGGAAAAATAGTCTTTGTACAAACTCAAAACAAATATATTGTTCTGTCTAACTTTATAGAAATTCTTTGATTCCAATGTTAATATATAGACCTTCCAACTACTATACAGAGATGGAAAGAACTTTAAATGGTGTCATTTATAAAGCATCTCAGAAAGATGAACATCCTGCTTTAAAGGCTTACAGAAAATGGAATGTCTATCTTTCTTAAGGTGTGTTATAGAGCCCCTCCATGTTCTCTAAACTTTGAAATTCTGGTCCTTGGAGTTTTGTTTTTTTCAGAATTAAATGGAAAAATACTTCTTCTTATAGTGGATAGTTAAGTTAGAGAATGGTTGTGTTAAAAATTGACTGGCTGAAGGATAAGCAAGTTACCAAATTACCACAAATTTGGTGGCTTAGAACAATGCAGATTTATTATATTACAGTTCTGTAGGTCAAAAGTCTGATACGGGGTCTTGCTGTGTTAAAACCAGTGTTGAAAGGGATGTAGAATCTGCTTCCATGCCTTTTCTGTCTTTTAAAAAACCATCTGCATTCCTTGGCTGATGGTCCCTTTCTCAAATATCTTCAAAGTGAGCAATGGCAAGTCAAGTCCTTATGTCACTCCTTATATCCTTCACACATCACTCTAAGGCCCTAACACCCTCTTCATCATCGCAATCAATTTAGGACATTTTCACCACCTCAAAATACAAAACAAAAACAAACTTAATAAGTTACTCCCCAACTTCCCTGAAGTTTTCCTGACCCCTAACCCTCCAAATCTAGGCAACCACTAATCTGCTTTCTGTCTCTATAGATTTGTCTATTATGGACTTTTCCTATAAATGTAATTATATAATATTTGGTCTTTTGTGACTGGCTTCTTTTTCACTTAGCATTATGTTGTATAGATCCATCCATGGTGTAGGCATGTATCTACTTCATTTCTTTTTTTATTGCCAAATAATATCCTATCTAATAAAAGAGTAATATGCAAATTAACTGTCACTCAGCGACAAAATGGCGGCCCCCATAGCCACAAGATGACGGTGCCCAGTCCCCTCAGCCCCGCTGCTGGAGTGTCCGGGCCTGTCTGCCGGAGCAGCGAGGCTGGATCCGCCGCCGGAGGGGGTGGATCCAGCCTCCCCACTCCACCGCTGCTGCAGTGTCTGGGCCTGTCAGCCCCGCCAGGATTTGCGGGGACCAAGCAGCGAGGCTGGATCCGCCCCCAGACACGGCAGACAGAGCCCAGACAACAGGGCTTGGGGGCTTCCTTAGCGTGGCAGCGGGGAAGCCCCAGGCCCAGCAGACAGAGCACAGACAGCAGGGCTTGGGGGCTTCCTTAGCGCGGCAGTGGCGGGGAAGTCCCCAGACATGGCAGACAGAGCCCAGACAGCAGGGCTTGGGGGCTTCCTTAGCGCAGAGGCAGCGGGGAAGCCCCAGGCCCAGCAGACAGAGCACAGACAGCAGGGCTTGGGGGCTTCCTTAGCAAGGTGGCGACGGGAACACCCCCAGGCCCCGCACACAGAGCGGGGACAACAGGGCATGGGGGCTTCCTTAGTGTGTCGGTGTCGGCGAAGCCCCCAGGCCTGGCAGACAGAGCACACTGCAGGGCATTGGGGCTTCCTTCGCATGGCGCATGGCGGTGGCAGGCAGAGAGTGGACAGCAGGGCATGGGGGCTTCATCTCCATGGCTGCAGCGAAACCCCCAGGCCCCACAGAGAGCAGAGAACCACAGGGAATGGGCCTAAGCCATCAGTAGGACATCCCCTGAGAGCTCCTGGGTTGTAGAGGGTGCAGGTTGGGTTGAGGGACCCCTGTGCACAAATTTCGTGCACCGGGCCTCTAGTCCCATTATAAGAATACACCACCATTTTATGTATCTATTCAATATATTTGCATTGGTTCCACTTTTGGGCTATTATGAATAACTAGAGGCCCGGTGCATGAAATTCGTGCACAGAGGGTGGGTGTCCCTCAGCCCAGCCTGCTCCCTCTCCAAACTGGGACCCCTCAAGGGATGTCCGACTGCCCATTTAGGCCCGATCCTATTGGGATTGGGCCTAAACGGGCAGTCGGACATCCCTTTCACAATCCAGGATTGCTGGCTCCCAACTGCTCACCTGCCTGCCTTCCTGATTGCCCCTAACCTCTTCTGCCTGCCAGCCTGATCATCCCCTAACCACTCCCCTGCCAGCCTGATTGATGCCTAACTGCTCCCCTGCCAGCCTGATTGTCCCTAACTGCCCTCCCCTGCTAGCCTGGTCACCCCTAACTGCCTTCCCCTGCAGGCCTGATCCCCCCCAACTGCTCTCCCCTGCAGGCCTGGGTCCCCCCTCAACTGCCCTTCCCTGCAGGCCCAGTTGCCCACAACTTCCCTCCTCTGCCGGCCTGGTCACCCGTAACTGCCCTCCCCTACAGGCTTGATCGCCCCTAACTGCCCTCCCTTGCAGGCCTGATCCCTCCCAACTGCCCTCCCCTGCTGGCCATCTTGTGGTGGCCATCTTGTGTCCACATGGGGGCAGCCATCTTGTGTGTTGGAGTGATGGTCAATTTGCATATTACTCTTCTATTAGATAGGATAGAGGCCTGCTGCACGGGTGGGAGCCAGCTGGTTTGCCCTGAAGGGTGTCCTGGATCAGGGTGGGGGTTCCCTTGGGGTGTGGGGCGGCCTGGGTGAGGGGCCTGTGGTGGTTTGCAGGCCAGCCACGCCCCCCGGTGACCCAAGTGGAGGCCCTGGTATCTGGGATATATTTATCTTCTACAATTGAAACTTTGTAGCCTTGAGCAGAGGCCTGGGCTGGCCAGGGTGTGCAGGAAGCTTGGCTTCCTCCATCTCCAGGGAAACCCAAGCCTCCTGTTTGCTCTGTGGCTGCAGCCATCTTGGTTGGGTTAATTTGCATACTCGCTCCTGATTGGCTGGTGGGCGTGGCTTGTGGGTGTAGCAGAGGTATGGTCAATTTGCATATTACTCTTTTATTAGATAGGATACTGCTGTGAACATTTTTATACAAATTTTTGTGTGGAAAAGGGGTGCACCAAGAGTGTCCACCTCAGGTTAACTGAGGAGGCCGACCCACTGGGCCATATAGGAAACCTAGCACACAAAGCTACCCTACCAACTCAGGGAAGCAGCGATAATGCGGAGACAAAGAAGCAGATCACAAACAAAAGAAATGGAGGAAAACAAATGACTGGATATAGAATTCAAAACCACGGTTATAAGGCTTTTCAAGAATATCCTAGAAAAGGCTGATAAATTTAGCGAGACTCTTGAAGATATAAGGACCAACTAGTAATTAAAAATACACTCACTGAAATAAAAAATATTATACAGAGACCCAACAGCAGACTAGAGGAACGCAAGAATCAAGTCAAAGATTTGAAATACAAAGAAGCAAAAAACACTCAACCAGAAAAGCAAAAAGAAAAAAGAATCCAAAAAGTTGAAGATAGTGTAAGAAGCCTCTAGGACAACTTCAAGCGTACCAACATCTGAATTATGGGGGTGCCAGAAGAAGAGAGAGAGCAAGATACTGAAAACCTATTTGAAGAAATAATGACTGAAAACTTCCCCTACCTGGTGAAAGAAAAAGACTTACAAGTACAGGAAGCGCAGAGAACCCCAAACAAAAGGAATCCAAAGAGGACCACACCAAGACACATCATAATTAAAATGCCAAGAGCAAAAGACAAAGCAAGAATATTAAAAGGAGCAAGAGAAAAACAGTTAATTACCTACAAGGGAGCACCCATACGACTGTCAGCTGATTTCTCAACAGAAACTATGCAGGCCAGAAGGGAGTGGCAAGAAATATTCAAAGTGATGAATAGCAAGAACCTACAACCAAGATTACTCTACCCAGCAAAGTTATCATTCAGAATGGAAGGTCAGATAAAGAGCTTCACAGATAAGAAAAAGCTAAAGGAGTTCATCACCACCAAACCAGTATTATATGAAATGCTGAAAGGTATTCTTTAAGAAGGAGAAGGGGAAGGGGAAGGGGAAGGGGAAGGGGAAGGGGAAAGTAAAGATAAAAATTATGAACAACAAATACATATCTATCAACAAGTAAACCTAAAAATCAAGTGAATTAAAAATCTGATGAACAGAATAATCTGGTGAATATAATAGAATCAGGGGCATAGAAAGGGAGTGGACTGATAATTCTCAGGGGGAAAGGGTATGGGGGGTGCAGGAAGAGACTGGACAAAAATCGTACATCTATGGATGAGGACAGTGGGGGTAAGGGCAGAGGGTGGGGTATGAACCGGGTAGAGGGGAGCTATGGGGGGGGGGAGTGGGGAGGAGAAACAATTGTAATAATCTGAACAATAAAGATTATTAAATTAAAAAAAACAAATTTTTGTGTGGAAACACTCTTGGGTGTATACCTAGGAGTGGAATTGCTGGGTTATATGGTAACTTCATGTTTATGTTTTAAGGAAATGACTAACTTTTCCAAAGTGGCTGCACTACTTTACATTTTCACATGAAATGTAAAAGGTTCCAGTTTTTCTACATTTATATCAACAACTGTTACTATCTGTCTTTTTTATTATAGTCACTTTAGTGGGTGTGAAGTGGAATTTCAATGTATTTTGCATTTCCCTAATAGCAAATGATACTAAACATCTTTTCATGTACTTGCTAGCCATTTGCATGTATGTATATATGTTTGTGTGTGTGTGCATACTTTTCCTGTTTTAGAAATATTTGTTCAAATCCTTTGTCCATTTTCAGTTGGGTTATTTGTCTTTTGAAATTTTGAGTAGTAAGAATTATTTATATATTCAGGACACAAATCCCTTACCAGATAAATGATTTGCAAATATTTTCTCATTCTGTGAGTTTTCCTTTCACTTTCTGGATAGTGTCCTTTGAAGCACAAAAGGTTTTCATTTGAGCTCATTTGTTAAGCATTGCCATATGCCAGTCCTTGCGCTAGGTAATGGGAATACAGCTATGCCAGTTTGTGAGTTACCTGAAATTTGGCTTATTGGTTTCTCTTATTTACCACTAGGGTGCTGGTTTACTGGATAAGATATTATTGTTTGCTTTATGTGAAATAAGGGTAAATATGCCGATCTAAGTCACATGGCAATGTTTTGAGGACCAACTAATGATTATGAGGCATTCGATTAATGAGTTAAGCAACAGTTCAGCAAATGTTTTCAGTTCCAAAGGGTTCTAGGGCTTACCCCGGCTATAATTTAATGAAAACAAATGGTTCCTAGTCCTAAAGTTATAGGAACAAAATTACCAGCATTTCTACCCATAACATTACTGTATAAATTTTCAGTTTTCTGTTTTGTTTTTTTTAGTTTTCTGTATCTTATACTTGTTAGAGGTTGAGTGCATTTTGTCAGGAACTGAATTGTTAACTGTGCAATGTTGGTTACAGTATCATGTTAGAATCTTTAAATCTAGTAAATTGAACATATTACAAAGATATGTTTAACGAAACAGGCATATAAACTGAACCTGTTGTGAAACCATGAATGTTGAGATAATTGTCTTTTTTCCTCAGGTAAACGATGTCTGCTTTCTGCAGCATACGTGGACAGCGAGAAATGGGAAGCAAGAGAAAAAGAAGATTTTCACCTTGGTAGGTACCTGTGTGTCATTTTTCAGTCACTCCATATGTTTATGATAATATATTCATATTATGTATTATGAAATGATGCTTTTATAATAACCCAATTCAGATAAGTACATTTTAGCTTTTAAGAAGAATTAGACTTTTGTTTCACACATGGCAAAATCATTTTTGTTATCCTGCTATTTCTTTTTTTTTTTTTTTTAAATATATATTTTATTGATTTTTTACAGAGAGGAAGAGAGAGGGATAGAAAGTTAGAAACATCGATGAGAGAGAGACATCGATCAGCTACCTTCTGCACGCCCCCTACTGGGGATGTGCCCGCAACCCAGGTACATGCCCTTGACCGGAATCGAACCTGGGACCCTTTAGTCCACAGGCCGACGCTCTATCCACTGAGCCAAACCAGCTAGGGCTTATCCTGCTATTTCTTTTTTGCCTTGATGAATGGTCTTCCTAAGTTATGTAAACAATTCTTTTTTGTTTTTGTCCATTTTTATTGTATAGTTAGTTAGTTGCTCTGCAGCCTCTGTTATATGTTACCTGCAAAGAAAAATTTGTTTTATATTTTATTTTTTTAAAATATATTTTTATTGATTTCAGAGAGCAAGGGAGAGGGAGAGAGAGATAGAAACATCAATAGTGAGAGAGAAATTGATTGGCTGCCTCCTGCATGCCCCACACTGGGGATCAAGCCTGCAACCCCAGCATATGCCCTTGACCAGAATCAGACCCAGGACCCGACGCTCTATCCACTGAGCCAAACCTGCTAATACTCTTTCATCTTTTTATCGTCATTTCTTAACTTGTGGTCTTCAGACAGCTTTTTTACCCTCCTCTATTTCATTGCCAGGTGACAGATAGATTTGAAAGCAGTGTTATAATCTCATATAAACCATTTAAGGAAAATAGTTGGGTAACACTTCTCAGGCAGTAGGCGCCTCATTATAGGCTCCTGTTCCCTATGTTATATTACACTAATAGCAGCCCTTCTTTTATAAAATAACAAAGCCTAAAGAAACCACTGACCCTATGATCATTTTATAGAAATGTACATGCTACATATATATAATATATTTTATAGATAACATCATTGTGATAACATCAGATGATTGGTGATAGTTTTATGGGGATAATGTAATTTGTGGATCAGTTCCAGTGCTGATCTAATATTTTCCCAAAAATTTCTTTCTCTCTCTCTCTCTCTTTTTTTTTTTTTTGGCTTATGTTAAATAAGAAGAAAGTCTTTCTGTGTTTATGGGTTCTTCCCATAATTTGAGCAGGCAGGATTCTTTTATAGCTAGCTATATCGTCTACCTTGGAGAGCAAGAGTTGATTTGTGAGACCTGGCATTGGATGTATGGGCAGGAGCCAGCCAAAACAGAGCTGTGGAGAATCTGAAGATTAGTAACTACATGTTTGCACTGAAATGTAGAATCACTGTGAACCACAGACAGAAATGCAGATGGATACAGATGTGGTGTGTTAGCAAAGTCAAATACCATTTGGTATCATAGCATTATCATAGGTGCTGACAGCTTTATTCACAAAATGGTGAACAATTCTTGGTAAAGTTCTGAATGAATCAAAGTGCTGTCTTTCCTCAATTTATCTAGTAGTTGCATTTATGGAAAATTCAGCTTATTTTCAAATTATGCCCCCCAAAGTGCTTTGTTTTTATATATAAAATGGAGTTTTGTTAATTATAGACAGGTATTTTTAATAGTGTGGATGTCTGCCATGTCATACATAATATGTGGATCGAATATTTTTAACTTTTTATATGGAAATAATTTGAAATTTACAAAAAAATCATAAGAATAATACAAAGAGCATCTGACCCTTAGCCCAGATTTACATATTGTCACCATTTTGACCCATTTGTTTTTGCTTTCTCATTCTCTGTATGCACTTTTTTTTTTTTTTTTTTTTTTTTTTTTTTTTTACTTTTTGAAGAGTTTCTTTGCGTATATTATAGCTCTTTATCCTGAATGCTTTAGCGTATATGACCTGACATTTTTAAAGAAACCAGTCCCTTTTTTAAATAGGATATTCTTCTTTTTGGGTTTGTCTGAGGTTTCCTTATGATTAGATTCAAGATATGCTTTCCCAGTCAGAATATTGTCAGTGTTATTTTGTCCTTCTCAGGGCACATCTAGAGATACCTGTTGTCGATCTGCCTTCACTGGCAGTGTTAATTTTGATCACCTAGTCAAGTGTGTCTTATTTCCCCACTGGAGAGTTACGATTTTTCTCCGTTATGACTAATAGGCAATCTGTGGAGAGATATTTTAATATGCAAATATCATGTTTAGAAAAGGTTTCCCCCTAGATTTAGCATCTATTGAGGCATCTTGCCTGAATCAGTCTTTACTACAACAATTGCAAAATGATGGTTTTCCAACTCCAGTAATACTTGCACATTTACTAGTCAGTACTCAGTATTCTACTGTGAGCATGAGCCCTCCCTACTTTCCCATTTCTTCCTTTGAATTATATTTATCTGTTCATTATCAATATGATCTTCTGGATTGTGGATTTCTCTTGTTTTTCTTTTTAATGATTCATTACCGTTCTTGTCCCAGATTTGGCTAGTAGGAGCCCTTTCAAGCTGACTCTCAATGTTCTAAGCTCATCTTGTACCTTTCCTGCTCTGGCCCGGGTATCAACTCTTTCTCCAAGGCATCCTGGTTCCTTTTAAAGGGAATGGTATTAGAAGCCAAGATCTGCATATTAGATGTCCTCTTGTCATTGTGGAGTTTTTGCTTCTTGGCCCATTCAGTGGAAAATATGTATACACCCTATACAATAAAAGCCTAATATGCTAAGTGTCCAGTCATCCATTCAACCAATCAAAGCGTAATATGCTAATGATATGCTAAGGCTGCTCAACCACTCACTATGATGTGCACTGACCACCAGGGGGCAGATGCTCTGACTGTAGGTTAGCTTGCTGCTGGGGTCCAGCCGATTGGGACTGAGTGAGATGGGCCAGACATGCCCTGGAGCTCTGCCACGGTCACTCCCCAGCTGGCCAACCTCCTGCGTCCCTCCCTGTATCCCTCCCCGGCCCCAATTGTGCACTGTGGGGTCCCTTGGCCTGGCCTGTGCCTTCTCACAATCTGGGACCCCTCGGGGGATGTTGGAGAGCCGGTTTTGTCCTGATCCCACTCAACGCAGGAGCTGCCCCCTGGTGGTCAGTGCGCTCCCATAGCGGGAGCGCAGTTCAGCCAGAAGCTGAGTTCACTGCTGGTGAGCGCAGCGGCAGTGGCAGGAACCTCTTCTGCCTCTGTGGCAGTCGGACATCCCCCGAGGGCTCCCAGACTGCGAGAGGGCGCAGGCTGGGCTTAGGGGACACCCCCCGCCGTGCATGAATTTCATGCACAGGGCCTCTAGTAAACTCATAATCATACAGATGTGCACATCCATGCATGCATATATATATATATATATATATATATATATATATATATATATACACACATATATATATTTTTAAAATAATGAGTTCATACTAATACTTCCAATTCCAGTATATTCCCATAGGGTTCTTCCTTGCCTTCCTCTAGTCCATATCTGTATCTCCTTCCTATACTGAAAACTCTGGCTCCCAAAAAGGATGATGTTTTTGATGTATTGGACAGTCTCAGCATTGTAGGTTATCTAACTTTCTGTTATTCTGCCCATTAAGTGCCAGTAATGCCTGGCTGTCATTCTGACAGTAAAAAAAAAAAAAGACCCCCATATATTCTAAAATGCCCTCTAGGGCTAATAATACTCCTTTTGGAAACCACTGTTGTAGTGATGAAACTTGACATGGACTCAATTATATTGCAAAACTTGTTCTGATGTCCTATATGTGAATTAAAAGAAAAGGACTATGGAAGTACAGAGAAGAGAACGAAGAATTTCAGGAAAGCTATTGCTAACACTTTCTTAGATATGAAGGGAAGATTAGTAAATGAGTCTACTATATTTGGCACCTAGATGTGGGGTATAGTCAGTTATTCTGAGACAAATCTAGGGGAATGTTTTCATGGATTCCTGAATAAGTAAAAACTTTTTGCCAAAAAATGAACATAATAATCTGCAACAAATAAGTATATGGGGATAATTGTCTCCTTGTCTGTTAAGAGAGTATACTTGGGAATGCAGTACCAGCTACCATATACTGAACACCACCTAGCCTAGAATACCCTTTGTACATCCTGAATCCTACCCAGTCAGAATAGAATTTCCCTCGCCCCATCTTCTTACAACACTTGGCTATGCAGTGTGATGTGGTGAAGAGCCAGCATTTGGGAGACAGACATCTAGGTGTGACCCCCAGCTCTTCCAGCTTTCCAAAACTGTCACTTAACCTCTGTTCCTGTACTTGTAAATTAGGGAGGATGGTAATGCCTGCCCCAGCTAAGACCCTGACATGCAGCAGGTGCTCCAGAAATATGTGCAATGAACAAGTCCCTGTGCCCCTTGATTTTACCTCTATATAAAAGGTGGGAGATACTGAATCGCAAATGGCTGGGAAGGAAAAGAGGCATTTGAGACAATATGCTTTTCCTTACTGTGTAATAGAATGTGATTAAAACAAGCATTCGCTTCTACGTGCTATTACTACATGCTTCTCCTAACTCGTATTTGAGTGTTTGGGTTAGTATGTTGGTCCTGAGAAGCGAGGGCACCTGTGGTCAGGGCGGGTGATTGATGCTTTATGCGGCCTGCCGCCTGCGGAAGATCGGGCAGTAGGTGGCAGTGCGGACTCTTCGGAGAGCCGCGCAGCCTGTGGAGCCCGCCTTTGGGCCGAGCCTTTCTGTAGCCCGCAGCCTCTCCAAGCGTGTGTGTGGGAGGCCTGCCCTCCTGCATGTGGAGGGCTGTGATTGGGCGCGGTGATCTGGTGCGGACTCGCTGATTGGGGGAGCGGGGAGGAACGCATACTCCGCGAGTCCCCATTGGAGGACATCGGAAGGAGTGGCGTGGGGGAGAGGGAAGAGGTGTGGGTCTGCGTCTGTGGCTGCGGCTGCGTCTGCGTCTGCCATCTGTCTAAAATGATTTCGTCTTCCTGCCGAATACTGTGAAGGAGACGTTCTGGGTTCTCTCGGAAAGGCATGCAGCTAGGGTGCCGCCTCTCTTCAGCCCCATTAGTGGTTTTCTGTTAGTCTTGAGGGAGAGCTGTGGAGATCTGTGCAGCTCGCAGTGTGAGGGTTGCTTATTACCATGGAGGTCTTGATTAACACCAGTTCTGTTTAGTAGAGTGTACCTGCACTGCAGTGTAGGGGGCAAGCAGGCCATGCATGCAGTGCAGGTCCTCAGATAAAAATCAGAAGACAATCTTTGTTCACTGCTAGCTGTGTGCCTGGTTCTGTGCAAGGCATTTCATAGGCATCATCCCATTTAATGCTCACAGCCAGCTAAGGCAGCTGCTGTTATTCCCCTTCAGAGATGAACAGGCCATATTATGACATTGCTTAGAGCCGTGCAGTATTCTATTGCCTTTCCGCTCAAAAATAGCTTTCTTAGTGATTGCTGTAGTGCCTGCAGTTCTACCATGGAGTCTTCCCTTGCATTGAAGCACTGGATTTCTTGCCTTTTTTAAAAATAATTTTTGATTGCAGTGTAATATATGCTGAGAAGTGCACAAATCATAATGTGTAGATTGATGAGTTATCACAAAGTGAACAAACCTGTGTAGGATGGAACATTCCTACCACTCCAGAAGCTCTTATTGCCACTCCCATTCTCTACAAAAGTAACCATTATCCTGACTTCTAACACAGGTTAATTTTTTTAATTTTTTAATGGCAAATCTAAAACATATACAAAAGTATAGTGGTATAAGGATCCCCTTTATCCATCATCTGACTTCAACAGTTATCAGCCACGGCCAATCTTTACTTCATCTCTACTTATCATTCCCCCATCCTGTTCCTTTGGATTATTTTGAGACAAATACCAGGTAGTATTTCAGCCATAAATATTTTATTGTATACCTCTAATAGGCAAGGTTATTTTTAATACCCATTATCACACCTAAAATATTAACAATTGTTTAAATATGAAATATCCAGTGAATGTCCACATTTCCCTGGTATTCTTTTTTTTAAAAAAATATATTTTATTGATTTCAGAGAGGAAGGGAGAGGGAGAGAGAGATAGAAACATCAATGATGTGAGAGAATCATTGATTGGCTGCCTCTTGCACGCCCCACACTGGGGATCGAGCCCGCAACCCAGACATATGCCCTTGGCCGGAATCGAACCTGGGACCTTTCAGTCCACAGGCTGACGCTCTATCCATTGACCCAAACCAGCTAGGGCTTCCCTGGTATTCTTATAACTTTTTTTAGGGGTTTGGTTTAATCCAGATGCACATAAGGTCTGTACAATGCAATTGGTTATGTTCCCCCCCTTCTCTTGCTTTTAAAATCTTTTTTTAATAGTAACAAACAAAAGTAGAAAGAATAGTATAATCACCCCTGTGTACTGTCACCCAGCTTCAGCAATTATCAATTCCCTGCCAGTCTTATTTCATCAATCCTCTACCCCATCACCAGATTACTTTTTATCAAATCCTTGCTTTCAGATCATTTTATATGTATTTTGATATGTACCCTAAAAGATAAGGATTGTTTTAAAATAGCTATAATACCATTCTTATATCTAAAAATGAGTAATTCCTTAACATCATTATATATTCCATCAATGCTCACATTTCCCCAAATATCTTATAAATTTCTTTTTAATTTACAGTTTGTTGAAATGGGATCCAGATAAGGTCCATATTTATAATGTGTTGAGAGATCTCTTAAATATCTTTTAATCTGTAGTTTCTCTCTTTCTTGTAATTTATTTGTTGAAGAAAATAGGCCTTTTGTCCTATAGAGTTTCCTACATTCTGAATTTGCTGTTTTTTATCCTTTTGGTGGTTTTATTTTATTTACTTACCCCTACCTTCTGTATGCCCTATACAACTGAAAATTAGAAAAGGAAGCTTGACTAGGATCTTTCTGTTGTTGTTTTTTTTCTTTTGGCATGAATACTTCATAAGAAGTGTTGTTTACTTTTGTCAGGAGACACAGCATTTGGTTGTCCCTCTGTGATGTTAAAGGCCATTCACGATCAACGCTTAGGTCCATTATTTCATTAGGAGCTTCAAAATGTTGCTATTTTAGCTTTATCATTTCTTCCTCACTTATTACCCAGGAAACTTTTGTAGAAGAATTTCATTTCAGCAACAGTTTAGTTATTCTGAGAAAAAGTGTGTATGGAAAAGACAATTTTCAATAATGAGTTGACCCCTTACCATCCTCCAAAGATAATCAGTGAGATATTGTTGTTCATTATGAATTCATGGATTTAAGCATTTCAGACATTTTAATCAATTGCGGTTGATATATTTTTAAAATATATTTTTATTGATTTCAGAGAGAGAGATAGAAACATCATTGATGAGAGAGAATCATTGGTAGGCTGCCTCCTGCATGATCCGCATGAGGATCTAGCCCGCAATCCAGGCATGTGCCCTGACTGGGAATCATACCGTGACTTCCTGATTCATAGGTAGACGCTAAACCACTGAGCCACACCAACCATCTGCAGTTGATATTTTTATGGAAAGGGCCTTAATTCTCCAACTAGGGTCTATAGAACCTTAGGAGTTCTTGGACTTTCCAACTCAAGTCAGATGATTTCAGTTTTAGACTGTTTTTGTACTGGGCTTTCTTTTGGTTAAAATAAACACTGAATTAAAGCATTGCCTCTAAATTCCTCTAAATTAACTATGCAGATCTGTTGAGAAGGTACAGGGTGAAAGTTATTAGCTTTAGCCAGTTAGCAGCTTTTAAATTACAGACTAGGATCCACAGTGAATTGGATATAAGAGAAAACCATTTTGGGGAACTGGATATAGTTCAGGTAGGACAGGCATGATGGGGAAGCTCTCTAAGTTCTATGAGATGGAGTTTGCTTGGGTCACCCTGCTAGAAACAAGGGCCCAGGTAAATTGAATTGGATTCCTGAGCCCTACTAACTTAAATATTTTTATTTCTGATTTTCCAGTTTATTCTAGTAAGTAATCATAAAGTAAGGGACACCTTTTTTATGTTTTTTTTAAATGAATTAATTTATTTTAGGAACTCCCTTTCCAAATCCAAAGTGAATTTATACCACTGACACATTTACATTCAGTTCAAAACTGAGCACTGTAGTCATCTCTTACTGACATTTCTTCCATTAGCTGAGCTTTAGTTTTGCTGTGTCATTTCAGCTGTGGAGACCTTTGGCTTATTGCAGTAATTTTTCAAATCCTGCTCTTGAAGCCTGATGGAGATTTTGTGAAGCCTGCTTTCTTAACTTTGTCAGTTCCATATTAGCATCTCTGGATATCTATTCATTTACCAAGTTCTATATTTACTATCTGCTGGCTGGGCTGTTCCAGAGGTGGCCTGATTTCTGTGCTTCCTCCTCTTTCAGTCTCGTTTTCACACATACACACACACACACCCCAAACGTTATTGTCTAATATTAAAGTTTTATCCTTTAAAACATTACTATTTTGCATAGTCAGTTTTCCCTCTGATTGAAGCAGTTTTATTTACTTGCCATTCTAGCATCTCATGTCTTTTTTAAAGGATCATTTTCTATCTTCTATAAAAAATACAAATTCTAAAAAGTTCCTTTTGTAAATGTTTGTTGCTAATGAATTATCTCAGTTTCTGTTTGTCTAAAAACATCTTATTCCTCTCTTAATTTTAAAAGATAAGATTACTAGGTTTGTGAATCTCTGTTGAGAGTATTTACACCTAAGCATATTATTCTGCCTTCTGTTGTTCCTACTAAGAAAATACACATTGGTGTAATTGTTTTTCCTTTGTAAGTAACTTACCTTTTTCTTCTGGCTACTTTTAAAATCCCATTATTCTTCAGTTTCACTATAATGTATTATGATGTGGGTGGAATTTTAGTTAATTGATTTGAGATTTTATATGTTTCTTGGATCTGAAAACTTATGTCTTTTATCAGTTCTAAAATTTATTTAGCTGTTATCTAATCATGTATCACTTCTCCCCATTCTCTTTATTTAACTTCTTTTAGAAATTCAATTAAATAGTTTAGGCCTTATTTTCTATTTCTCTTTTATACTTTTCATCTTTACCTATCTTTGTGCATTCTGTGTAATTTCTTTTAGATCTTTCAGTTTACTAATTCTCACCTCACCTGTGTCTAACCTGCTCTAATTTACTCATCAAGTTTCAGGGGTTTTTTTACACCTTCGTTGAGGTATTCTTTACACAAATAAACTGCACATATTTAAAGTGTACAATTTGTTAAGTTTTGACATATGTACATTTGTATATGTCGATGAACTCATCACCACAATCTAAATAATGAGCATTGTGTTCCCCTACCCACCACCACCTATCACCTTTGCAGTCCTTCTTTCCTGCCTCTTCTGCCCACCTTCTTAAATTCCCAGGTAATCACTGATATGCTTTCTGTCATTACAGATTAGTTTGCATTTTCTAGAATTTTATGCAGTAAAACCAACTCTTTAGACCACTTTAAACAAAGTTCTCAGGTTGGTATATCTTGTATAACATAAGAGTGCGAATTTGGGCCTTAGAGGTGTGAGGGCAGACTGTAGTTTAGAATCCTCAAGGACAGCATCCCTGCTGTTTATCTTTGCATGGTGCATTATTTTCTAATTAATTCAACTTTTCACTACAAGTGTAGCCCTAGCTGGTTCTGGCTTTACCTGAGGCTCTCTGAACCAGTTTATCTTCTTATAAAGGCCTTGGTTATGTCCTCTGTCCCCCATAAGCCATTAAAACCAAAGCTCTGTGTCACTGGGGACCTGCAGATCCTCTCAGGTGACTGCTACCATCAATGCTCCCTTAAACACTCAAGTTGAGTGCTCCCATCTTGCCTGTGGCCTCTGACAATTACATCTACCTTCTTGAAAGCTTAGTCACATGTATTTTAATAACAGCTTTATTGAGATGTGTTCACATACTATAAAGAAAAACACTTTAACATGTACAGTATTGTGCAACCAAGCTCAGTCATGTTTGAAAACTTTTCGAAATATTTTGTTTTTATAGTAGGAGGAATATTTTAAAGGATATTTAGTCCACCTTATTCCAGAAATAAAATTCAGTTTAATATATTCTTCAAGCTTAGAAGGAGCAATCAAGACTTATTATGTGTCCCCCCCGCCCCATGGTAGTTTTCAAATATAACCCACTTTAGTCCCAAGAAGCTGCATCACAATCTCATGGGGCTTTGTTTAAAAATTTGGATTCCTCTGATGTCACCTCAAACCTACAGAATTAGAATTACCCTCTAGGTGTGAGGTTAGGAATCTGAAGTTTTAAAGCCCCTCAGATGATTCAAATCCTCAACTGGTTTTATGAACCAGTACACCCCTCTATTTGGAGTAATATAGGGTCCTCAATGTGTATGTACTCAGATCATCAAGGGTATTGTTTTCTTCAAACCAGAACGTTATTTTTATACTAGCTTACATGTCATTTTCTGGGCATACTTCCACATTATCTGTACAGTTTTGTTAAGTGAAGTATTTTTCAGATCCATTTTCCATATAGTCTTTGTTATATATTTCCTGAGAAGCTGAGTGACAGGCAAGAAAGCATCTTCTTTAGCACATCCCTTTGAACAAAATCTGAGCATCTGCTGGCCCCTCAGTGACACATAAAGTGTGATTTTTGGCTATTGAAGCCCATAGTCCAGAAGCCTGTGGTGTTGGCCCTCTGCAGGCCGCAGCGGCCCAGCTTTCCTAGCCATCCCTGCTCTGTGCAGTTTTCTGCCTCATTCATCACGCCAGCACTGCCATAGGAGGTGATTGGTCCCATATTATATTTAGCAGCAAACCTCTCTCTGACTTGCAGTATGCAAATGTTATTCATCAGTTGCTGGGCCTGCAGCTGTTGCCCTTTTGGAGGCCCCTGCCCTGATTTCACTTGGCTGAAGATGTCTGGATGTGAAGGGTTAGAATAGAATCTTGAGTTACCACACTACAGAAGCCAATGTTCAGTTCTACATTGTGAGCTCTGTGAAACCCACAAGGAAATGGAGGCCATTTTAATTAGGCCAGTAGACCCTGATCCCGCTTTTTTAAAGTTAAAGTTTAAATTTGAGGTAATTCGTTTTAATGCCTGTCATCTTAACACAAGGGCCTCTAATACGAAGGGATTATAACGATTTGGTATCATGGGAGTGTTGTTTAATATCATTCTGAGCAGGTAGATGTAACAATATTAGTTTGCCTTAGTGCGAAGAGGTTTTAGGGGTATCCTTATGTGTGTGTAGGGGGGTGTCTTTACCATTCTTTCATCACCTGGTGTTGATCCTTTCAAGACAGGCGTGAGAAAAGCTAATTACTTTTATATCATACTAGGTTTAGGCGATTTGCAAAGTTGATTTCCCCAGAAGCTCCTGAATCATTGAGATCATTACCTCCAGGAAAGAACAGAGGAAAAATTGGTTAAATGCACTGCATTAGGTCTTCAACAAATACTTGTCAGTTGTTTACCTCTGTCTCCTTATTACTTGATACTGATTTCTTCCACTAGGGAGTAAAAAAAAAGAACAAAAATACCCTTGGAAATCCAGTTACTTCTTTTTTCTGCTTTCCTCTCTGCTTCCCATTCTTTTCGCCCTCCTTCCCTCTCACTCCCTTTCTTTTACTAATTTTTTAGGTATTTATTGCGTGCCTCTTAGGGAAATGTTCTACAGACTGAGAATATGTCATGAGTTAAAGCCTTGCTTTCATGGATTTTACCTGTAAGTGTAAAAAAGAGGAAAAATAAATAGATAAGAACACAGACCAGCTATGTAGGCATTTGCAAGTCATAGGAAATATTTTGGATTTTAGTCTAAGTGTGATAGGATGCTGTTGGTTGAGGGAAGAGAATGACGGGATGTGATTTATCTTTTAAAAGGCTGTGTAGAGATTAAATTGTAAGTGTGGAGGTTAAGGTGAGTAGTCAGGAGGTGAGAGATATTGGTGGCTTAGCAGTGGTAGTGGTAAGAAATATATATATATCAAAAATCTAGAGCCTATAAGATTTGCTGACAGTTGGTTAAAACAATGAGGTCAAGAATGTCACCTAGATTTTTGGCTTGAGAAAGCCAGTGAATGTAGTAGTCATTTACTGAGATGAGAAAGATTTGGGGGAAAGCAGGTTTGGAGTGGAAGGCTGCAGAATAAAGAGGACATGTAATGTTTAGATACCTATTAGACACTCTCATGGAGATGTCACCTTGGAAATACAAGTCTGGAGTTACAGGCAGGAATCAGGTAAACATACAAGTGTGGAGTCAGTAATCTGTAGATGATAATTAAGGCTGTGTGTGGTGAAGAGAAGAGTCTACTGTTCAGACATTTAGGAGTCAAGAAGAGGCAGAGATCCTGCAAAGGAACCCAAGAGAGAGAGAAAAGAGTATTTTCATGAAGGTCAACTGTATTAAATGTTCATGAGCAGTCAGGTAAGAAGATGAGAATGAAGAATTAACCACTGGGTTTAACTATGTGGAGGTTGTCATTGGTGCTAGTGGAATGATGGAAACCAGAATCTGATTTGAGAGAGATCAAGAGAGCTTGGAATTAAGGAAGTAGTCACAGTTGTACCAGGTATGACTCTTTCCAGTTGTCTTGCTGCTGAGGGGAGCAGAGCAAACAAGTAGCAGGAAAGAGAGATGAGGGAGATGTGTGGATTTTTTTCTTTGTTTGTTTGTTGTTTGGTTAATAAAGTTTGCCCTTTGTAAAAAAAAGGGGTGGGGGCAGAGTAAATGGGCACAGATGCTGATAGCCTGGTGACTTGATGGTGGGAGGATGAGGTTCTCTTTTTATTGCTTCTGTTTTATACTCAGGAAAATAAGACCCATTATTATAAGTATGAGAAGACATGAAATAATGAATTTGGAGATTTATGTTGCCTAGGATTTCAGATATTTTTAGACTCTGAAATAACAGTGTAATCTCAGGAATACCAAGTAGCCGTGTGGATGTTCTACTAAAAGAAACTGGAATAGGAGTAATTCAGGCTGAAAATCATTAGGTATAGCCAGGGTACCTTCTCTGATTTGTTCAGGGAATGTATAAAAGTTATTTGATAAGTTCCAATTTAAAAAAATTTAATAGCTAATATATTTACCTGGTTCACAATGCAAAAGGAATAAATGTAAACAGTCAAGAGTCTTCTTCCCTTGGCCTCTTACCATCTATTCCTTTCCCTGGAGTCTGTCAATTATAACACTTTCTTGTGCCTCCTTTCAGAGCAACTTTATTGATGCATTTTTAAAAAACTAAATATATGCCATCATTTTTAAAATAACCCTACGGCAATTACATAAATTATTTTTAAACATTGCTAATATTTTTTATCCTCTTTAATTTACACAAAATTAATTTCTAAAAATAGCAAGAAAGTGCATCTGTTTTAATCCTGGTTTCATAACGATGGCAACCATGTGGCAGGAGTTGTATCTGTTAGGTTTTCCATAAGAAATATGTATATTTAACAGGTTCTTTTTTCTTCGTTGCCTTCACAGCTGATCTGGCATCTTTAATGGATAAAACATACGAGAAAAAGTTGCCTGTTAGTTCTTTAACAATATCACGGGTAAGAAAACTTAAATATATATATTTATATATATATATATATTTTTTTTTTTTTTCAAAAACAAAGGCAGAAGAAATCAAGAAAGGCTTTTTATATGGATGAGGCTATGTAAATAAAGAATATCTTTCATAGAAAATATTTTTCCATAGTATGGTATGTTTTTGTGGTTACTAATAGATATTTTATGGTGAAATAGCAAATTTTTTTGACTGAAATAAAAACTAATAAATGTATCAGACTCTGATGTCAGTGATCATTGTTATGTATCTGATTTATTTTTCCAGGATATGGTATTCTGTTGTATAATATCATGATTTTTTTTAGTTTGATATACCCATCAGAGGAATAGTATTTACTAGTTAGTATTGGAAGTATTTTTGGTAGCTGAGAAAGTCTGTAAAAGAATGTATATTAATGTCCATGTTAAACTGCTGCAGAGCAGTGGAGGAGAGAATAATACTAGGCTAGGAACCAGGAATAGTAAATGATAGTAACCATTACTGAACACCTTCTATGCCATCTATTGTACTAGTTTCTTAACATACATTATCTTATATATTAATTCTTACAGGGGCCATAAGAGAGAAGCATTATTATCTCCATTTTACATGCAAGACTCAAGTTGATAAATTTCTCAAATTCACACAGGTCATAAGTGGAAAAATTTGGCTTCAAACCCAGTTCTCTGTGACATCAAAGTTCTTTTCTTTCAAATAATAACTGATTTTGTCTTTATCGTGAATTAACTCTGTGACATTGGGCAATTGGGCCCCTCTCATTTTCCTCATTTCCAATCTGAGGACAATAGTATTTTCCTCGCAGAGCTGATGTGATGCTAAAATGAGCTTTTAGTTGTGAAAGCTCTTTGTTGAAATTAATAGCACCATAAAATTCAATGTTACTGTTAAATCTAGAAGAGGAAAAGGAAAGAAACTATCATTATTTTTAGTCTGGGTTCTTTCTTTTTGTCTCTTGATATTCTCCTTTTAGTAGGGGAAGAGTTTAACTAGGTCATAACAAGTTTATAGACTCATAATGTTCAGATTAAAGGGTAACAGAGAGGTCATTGGTTCATGAAGGATAAAATCTCTGTTGCCATAATACCTGATATTTGTTTAGGCAGCACTGCAGAATTTTAAAAACTTTCACATGCATTTTCTTATTGGATCTGCAGACCCTTGGAGGCAGGTGCCTTTATTCTATTTATGCAGATGGAGCACCTGAGTTGCAGAGGGGCTAGCTATGCCATCTGTTTATGCCATACAGCAAGCAATCAGGAGAGCTAGCTCTCAACTGCAGGTCCTGTGTTTGCACCAGTTTATCCGCCCCTAAATGAGATTCCTAAATCAAATTCACAAGTCAGAGGCATTTTGAGAAACTCTCCCCCTTTTTATTCTCCTCTCCCTCATTCTGAGGTTTTAATTATATTCACAACATGTGTTATCTTCTACTCCATCTCTTTTGCCTCTGAGTCTCTACTTTAGGGTAGAATCTATCCTTGGAATAGCTCTTTCTGTTTCCTTATTTAGTTTAGAATTAAGGAGCATACTCATAGATTTTTATGGTTCAAAAGGAGACTTTGTTGATTGGCTGTTCCATAGCAGAACTTAAGTCAGAATAAGAAAATGGTTACAAGATTGAGTTCTCTAAATTTAGATTTTTATCTCTTGAGCATATTTTTTTAGCCATTGAGTCTTTAACCTTTCAGATATGCGTTCCCATGTATTTGGAGCTCAGAACATAGGAAATCTTAGAGTTTAAAGATAAAGGGAAATAGCAATGACTAGTTATAAATTAGTATAGTATAGAATAGTCTGGTATAGTATAGTATAGTATAGTATAGTATAGTATAGTATAGTATAGTATAGTATAGTATAGTATAGTATAGTATAAAGAGGAGTGTTCTCTTGTTCTGAGCAAGGTTCATGTTTGATTCCTAGTTTTTCTGGTCAAGGTAGTTCTATACAAAGAAAAAGAGAAGACATGGTGTATTTTTTTATTGCATTAGCACAGAGGGGTTTCAATAAAATGAGTGTTTTATCTTTTTTAAGGTCAGTGTTTGAATTAAGCCCAATATATGGCATAATTTATATTCATTCAAAGGTTTCTATTTTTGCCTTTTAGTTTGTGGACAACATTTCATCTCGAGAAGAGATAGATCATGCAGAGTATTACCTTTACAAGTAAGTTTTCCATTTCATTGGGCTATACACTTTCCTATTTCACACCTCTTTTTTACACAAAAGGTGGTATGTATTATATATACTGTTCAACACCTTGCTGTTTACATTTCTGTTTTGGAGATCTTTTCCTATCAGTAGATAGAGAGCTTTTTCATTTTTTATATCTATATGATATTCTATACTATGATTATATCATTTAAACCACTTCCCTATTAATGGATCTTTAGATTGAGCGCTTTCTCTCTTTTTATATTATATAATGTAACAAAAATTACCTTATACATATGTAATTTTGCACATAATCCTCACAAGTATTTACATTTGTAATTTCAATAGCTATTTCCAAATTGTTTCCTTTGGAGGTTTTATCTGTTTACATTCTCACCGGCAGTGTATGAGAGGCCTGTTTTTACAACTTGGCCACTAGGAGTATTTTCACACTTTGGGATTTTTTTTCTTAATCTGAGAGATGAAAAATTATATATTTATCTCTTCTCTTTTTTTTAATCACAGTGAAATATACTCTATATGCACTATTTGGCCTCTACTATTAATTAATACTATATTTGAAATTTTTTTCTACATCACCACAGTTAACTTCATTCTTCCTCTCAGCTATAAGCAACTGCACTGTGAACTGTATACAGATACACTCACGCATGTGTACAAAGAAGCTTGTTCAGTGCAGCACCATCTATAGTAGCAGAAGACGGGAATGACCTAAAGCTCATTAAATAATTGGCCAAATAAGCCCTGACCGGTTTGGCTCAGTGCATAGAGCGTCGGCCTGTGGACTGAAGGGTCCCAGGTTGGATTCCGGTCAAGGGCATGTACCTTTGGTTGCGGGCACATCCCCAGTGGGGGGTGTGCAAGAGGCAGCTGATCGATGTTTCTCTCTCATTGATGTTTCTCTCTCATTGATGTTTCTAACTCTGTCCCTCTCCCTTCCTCTTTGTAAAAAATCAATAAAATATATTTTAAAAAAAATAATTAGCCAAATAAATTATGACTTATTCTTATAGTTGATGTTCCACCTATCAAATATCTGTCAGAATGATACCTTACAACTAACTTTTTATAATGTTTCCTGGTTGTGGTTTTAAAAATCTGATTTAGGATTTGTTCCAATTCCTGAGTTTCAAAAATAGCCTCAGATTGAAATTTAAAGTGTTTCCAGTAAGCATTACATTAGAATTCCCATTTGATCTTCCTTTGTTTTGATCAAGAAAGTTTCAGTTATTTTTATCTGGGTGCATTTTTAAAAGCTTTCAAGAACATGTATTCAATTTTCTTTTACTTGCTTTTAAAAATAGTAATGTGGCTTCTTCTTTTTTTTTTCTTTCTTTCTGAATTGGGTGAATTCTACCACCTTTTTGGTGTTTTCAGTTTAAATATAAATCTCATATAGGTTAGATTCTATACTATAAAAAACCTTTATTTTAAATCTACGATTGCCTTTACCAATGTCCTGAATTTAAATTTTAGGTCCTGAAATCATAATTGCAAGTGCCTTCCTACCCTTCATTAAGATAAACATAAATGGCCCAGCTGGCATGGCTCAGTGATTGAGAGTCAACCTATGAACCAGTAGGTCACCAATTTGATTCCTGGTCAGGGCACATGCCCGGGTTGTGGGCTCCATCTCTCTCATCATTGATGTTTCTGTCTCTCTATCCCTCTCCCTTTCTCCCTTCCTCTTCGAAATCAATGAAAAATATATTTAAAAAGAAAAAAGATAAATTTAAATGAATGCTGTGAGGACAGCAAGTTCTGTCTTCCTTTAGTGGTTCTTGGCCTGTGGGTCTCCTTTGATAGTTATTTTTGCCTATGGTAAAGGTGTATTGGCCGGCATCTGCCCAGTTCTCATCCTTTTGCTTTCCTTATGACAAAATGTAAAAAATAGTTTCAACTTCTAAATAGAAACAATTAGAAATCCACCCCATAGAACACAGTGCCATAGTCGTAAAAGAAATATGTCTCAAATTTTCTTATGTCCCAAAGTATGTCTGTAACATATCACTGATTTCAATGATTCAACATTCAACTAGTATATACTGAGCACTTAGTGGGTGCCCAGCCTCTGTCCAAAGTGCTGGACATGCAGTGATGAATAAATGTGACCCTGTTCCTCTCCTTATACATTAAAGTTTAACTAAGAAATTTGTCCTACCTTTAAGATCTTCCATGATTAAATCTTCACATGATCCCCAGTTTTGGGTGGCCTGGAGTCTGAATAAGTTTCATAAAATCTCTATTTCCTCTTTTCATATAGGTCATACAGAAGACTTTTGTCTATCTTAAATCTGACCCACTGTTTAATTTGTCATCCTATCCTTTGCTTAATTAAAACAGTGTTCTAACTATGACATCACTTTTTCATTTCTGTTCTTTCTCTTCCCTTCCATTACTAGGAAAATTCCCTCTTTCTCAGCTTATTTTTTTAAGAAAGAAACATTTTTATGATTTCTTAAGATGGTTGTTATACATATATGAGACTAAGTATAACTCCATAAAGTTGTATCCAAATGTAGATAAAGTTACAGTTATGAACTCTTGGGATTTATCTCCATTGATTGAATTAGGAGTATTCATCCTGAAGACACCAAGGGCCTGAAGTATTTCTACCTGTTGGGTCTTCAGCGTGCAATGGCTGTGATGCCAACATCCATCCCTACAGGGGATGATTTTATACACCTCAGAGTCAACTTAAAATCACAGGTCTAGGTGAGGAAATATAGAAGCACTTTCCTAATCCTACAACTAACAGCTTTTTGCTGATCTGCCTTGAGGATCTCTCATTCCCTAGGCAGTACCATCTTGAAGGGAAGGCCCACAGCAGGACTTTTGGCTGCTACCTCTGTCATTAGCTCAACTCTTTCCCTGCCTCAGCCTGTAGAGACAGGCACTGCATGCAGGGTGTAGCTGCTACATCATCTCATCTTCCAGTGATCAAGTATCCACAATGGTTATGTAAAGAGCATTAGAGCCAAAGAGGTTTGGAAACCTCGAGTGATCCATGGAGAGCTGATTGAGCCTCTGCCGTTGTATATCAGGTGCACAGGTAAGCAGCTCCATGTTTCAACAATTCAGGATACTGCTGGCAAATGCCAGCTTGTTATCCTGTCACCCCAGGACAGACACTCAGCCTTCTACTCTCCTCAAGTACACAGGTTTCAATGTTCAGGGGCTTGAACATGTAAGAGTCCCAGGGATCTTCTAAGGAGAGTTAGAAAAGTCGCTCACTAGACAGCAGGAAGGAGAATAAATATCTAATCACCCCTGTTTTGGCTGTGCTGTTCTCTGGGGGACCCACAGATCTATGATCAACTTTTGTCCTGCCACTTACAAATAAAGCATGGAAACAG